>NC_134411.1:44097115-44117115 GCF_038048845.1 Mixophyes fleayi | reverse complement strand
AATTGCTCCATATTTAGAAGGATCTGCAAAATCACTGAGAGCTGTCATTGGACTATGATTTTAACATGAGTCATTTTCTTTAAAGTGTTTAGCAGGTAAGTATATAAAGAAATATTGGATTAACAAACAGTATATCAATGATTAAACATTCAAGCTTCTCTTCCAAATACTTGTGCATTATTACCCGATCTCAGATTTTCTCTGTAATGACGATAAGCTAAAAAATTGTTGCCAGTGCATGAAACCTTGAATGGATCACTCTGCCATTTACATTCAACTACCACTTGCTAAATAATTTAAATAAACCTCATACGCTGCTGGAACACTTCTGTCCATTTTTCTCTTTCCAGGATTAAATTTAAGATTGATACAAGGTGTAATAACAATTAACCAACCATGCGCATCTTTCAGTGAATATGACAAATTAAACCGTAGTCGGCAGGATTTGAACCTGCGCGGGGAAACCCCAATGGATTTCTAGTCCATCGCCTTAACCACTCGGCCACAACTACTTGTGATGAAAATCGTGTGAGCTGGAAATGACATTTTCTGCATTTTAAGATAATTTCATAATGAGTGGAAACTCTTACTTGACAATGTTTGAAATAATAGAGATTGTTACTAAAGTGCTTTGTAGGTCAGATAAAGAAATCATCAGGTCCCAGCGAGATTAGAAGTCGGATCTCTGAATTAAGTGATCAAAAGTGCTTGCCATTACACCAAGTTACCCCTTTCCAAGAGGTTTTTGGAAATAATTCTCTCAGACTTTAAGCCACAAAAGAGTCAATTTGAATTGCATTTATCTGATGGCACCCTGCAACATATTTATTTTGGTTTAAACAGGTAAACACTTCTGTTAAAAAAAAAGAATTTGGAACAAGATTTTTTATCTGATTTATATGCAGAATTAAGTGCATGCTTTGTAAGTTTGTCCAAAGAACCGTGAATTTGGTGCACCTTTGCCTAGTTTCCAAAATAAATGTACAGGAATAAATTTAATAGTGTGCTGATTCACAGATTGAATTTTTTCAGTATTTTAGGGGGATAGCGTAGTAACCGAAATCTGTCATTTCACTATGTTTGCAGCACAAGAGAACACAAAAAAGTGCTTTGTAGGTTAAAAATAGAGACCATGAGATGTCACTGACATTTGAACTTGCCTCTCATCAACCTCCTGGCCACAATAACCTCTTGAAATCTAGTGCTCAGGTGGAGATTTTATTTCTGTATTTTGTAGGGATTTAAAAGTCGCTGAGAACAGTCATTTGACTATATTTGTAATAAGATAGATTATGAAGAAAGTGCTTGGTTAGTGAGAAAAAGAAGTCATTAGGTGTTATTGATAATTAAACATCAGAACACCTTAACAACTTGGCTACAAATAAGTGTTTAACACAGTCACAACTCCAAGTGCTTAGCTGAACATTAATTGCTCCATATTTAGAAGGATCTGCAAAATCACTGAGAGCTGTCATTGGACTATGATTTTAACATGAGTCATTTTCTTTAAAGTGTTTAGCAGGTAAGTATATAAAGAAATATTGGATTAACAAACAGTATATCAATGATTAAAGATTCAAGCTTCTCTTCCAAATACTTGTGCATTATTACCCGATCTCAGATTTTCTCTGTAATGACGATAAGCTAAAAAATTGTTGCCAGTGCATGAAACCTTGAATGGATCACTCTGCCATTTACATTCAACTACCACTTGCTAAATAATTTAAATAAACCTCATACGCTGCTGGAACACTTCTGTCCATTTTTCTCTTTCCAGGATTAAATTTAAGATTGATACAAGGTGTAATAACAATTAACCAACCATGTGCATCTTTCAGTGAATATGACAAATTAAACCGTAGTCGGCAGGATTTGAACCTGCGCGGGGAAACCCCAATGGATTTCTAGTCCATCGCCTTAACCACTCGGCCATGACTACTTGTGATGAAAAACGTGTGAGCTGGAAATGACATTTTCTGCATTTTAAGATAATTTCATAATCAGTGGAAACTCTTACTTGACAATGTTTGAAATAATAGAGATTGTTACTAAAGTGCTTTGTAGGTCAGATAAAGAAATCATCAGGTCCCAGCGAGATTAGAAGTCGGATCTCTGAATTAAGTGATCAAAAGTGCTTGCCATTACACCAAGTTACCCCTTTCCAAGAGGTTTTTGGAAATAATTCTCTCAGACTTTAAGCCACAAAAGAGTCAATTTGAATTGCATTTATCTGATGGCACCCTGCAACATATTTATTTTGGTTTAAACAGGTAAACACTTCTGTTAAAAAAAAAGAATTTGGAACAAGATTTTTTATCTGATTTATATGCAGAATTAAGTGCATGCTTTGTAAGTTTGTCCAAAGAACCGTGAATTTGGTGCACCTTTGCCTAGTTTCCAAAATAAATGTACAGGAATAAATTTAATAGTGTGCTGATTCACAGATTGAATTTTTTCAGTATTTTAGGGGGATAGCGTAGTAACCGAAATCTGTCATTTCACTATGTTTGCAGCACAAGAGAACACAAAAAAGTGCTTTGTAGGTTAAAAATAGAGACCATGAGATGTCACTGACATTTGAACTTGCCTCTCATCAACCTCCTGGCCACAATAACCTCTTGAAATCTAGTGCTCAGGTGGAGATTTTATTTCTGTATTTTGTAGGGATTTAAAAGTCGCTGAGAACAGTCATTTGACTATATTTGTAATAAGATAGATTATGAAGAAAGTGCTTGGTTAGTGAGAAAAAGAAGTCATTAGGTGTTATTGATAATTAAACATCAGAACACCTTAACAACTTGGCTACAAATAAGTGTTTAACACAGTCACAACTCCAAGTGCTTAGCTGAACATTAATTGCTCCATATTTAGAAGGATCTGCAAAATCACTGAGAGCTGTCATTGGACTATGATTTTAACATGAGTCATTTTCTTTAAAGTGTTTAGCAGGTAAGTATATAAAGAAATATTGGATTAACAAACAGTATATCAATGATTAAAGATTCAAGCTTCTCTTCCAAATACTTGTGCATTATTACCCGATCTCAGATTTTCTCTGTAATGACGATAAGCTAAAAAATTGTTGCCAGTGCATGAAACCTTGAATGGATCACTCTGCCATTTACATTCAACTACCACTTGCTAAATAATTTAAATAAACCTCATACGCTGCTGGAACACTTCTGTCCATTTTTCTCTTTCCAGGATTAAATTTAAGATTGATACAAGGTGTAATAACAATTAACCAACCATGTGCATCTTTCAGTGAATATGACAAATTAAACCGTAGTCGGCAGGATTTGAACCTGCGCGGGGAAACCCCAATGGATTTCTAGTCCATCGCCTTAACCACTCGGCCATGACTACTTGTGATGAAAAACGTGTGAGCTGGAAATGACATTTTCTGCATTTTAAGATAATTTCATAATCAGTGGAAACTCTTACTTGACAATGTTTGAAATAATAGAGATTGTTACTAAAGTGCTTTGTAGGTCAGATAAAGAAATCATCAGGTCCCAGCGAAATTAGAACTCAGATCTCTGAATTAAGTGATCAAAAGTGCTTGCCATTACACCAAGTTACCCCTTTCCAAGAGGTTTTTGGAAATAATTCTCTCAGACTTTAAGCCACAAAAGAGTCAATTTGAATTGCATTTATCTGATGGCACCCTGCAACATATTTATTTTGGTTTAAACAGGTAAACACTTCTGTTAAAAAAAAAGAATTTGGAACAAGATTTTTTATCTGATTTATATGCAGAATTAAGTGCATGCTTTGTAAGTTTGTCCAAAGAACCGTGAATTTGGTGAACCTTTGCCTAGTTTCCAAAATAAATGTACAGGAATAAATTTAATAGTGTGCTGATTCACAGATTGAATTTTTCAGTATTTTAGGGGGATAGCGTAGTAACCGAAATCTGTCATTTCACTATGTTTGCAGCACAAGAGAACACAAAAAAGTGCTTTGTAGGTTAAAAATAGAGACCATGAGATGTCACTGACATTTGAACTTGCCTCTCATCAACCTCCTGGCCACAATAACCTCTTGAAATCTAGTGCTCAGGTGGAGATTTTATTTCTGTATTTTGTAGGGATTTAAAAGTCGCTGAGAACAGTCATTTGACTATATTTGTAATAAGATAGATTATGAAGAAAGTGCTTGGTTAGTGAGAAAAAGAAGTCATTAGGTGTTATTGATAATTAAACATCAGAACACCTTAACAACTTGGCTACAAATAAGTGTTTAACACAGTCACAACTCCAAGTGCTTAGCTGAACATTAATTGCTCCATATTTAGAAGGATCTGCAAAATCACTGAGAGCTGTCATTGGACTATGATTTTAACATGAGTCATTTTCTTTAAAGTGTTTAGCAGGTAAGTATATAAAGAAATATTGGATTAACAAACAGTATATCAATGATTAAAGATTCAAGCTTCTCTTCCAAATACTTGTGCATTATTACCCGATCTCAGATTTTCTCTGTAATGACGATAAGCTAAAAAATTGTTGCCAGTGCATGAAACCTTGAATGGATCACTCTGCCATTGACATTCAACTACCACTTGCTAAATAATTTAAATAAACCTCATACGCTGCTGGAACACTTCTGTCCATTTTTCTCTTTCCAGGATTAAATTTAAGATTGATACAAGGTGTAATAACAATTAACCAACCATGCGCATCTTTCAGTGAATATGACAAATTAAACCGTAGTCGGCAGGATTTGAACCTGCGCGGGGAAACCCCAATGGATTTCTAGTCCATCGCCTTAACCACTCGGCCATGACTACTTGTGATGAAAAACGTGTGAGCTGGAAATGACATTTTCTGCATTTTAAGATAATTTCATAATCAGTGGAAACTCTTACTTGACAATGTTTGAAATAATAGAGATTGTTACTAAAGTGCTTTGTAGGTCAGATAAAGAAATCATCAGGTCCCAGCGAGATTAGAACTCGGATCTCTGAATTAAGTGATCAAAAGTGCTTGCCATTACACCAAGTTACCCCTTTCCAAGAGGTTTTTGGAAATAATTCTCTCAGACTTTAAGCCACAAAAGAGTCAATTTGAATTGCATTTATCTGATGGCACCCTGCAACATATTTATTTTGGTTTAAACAGGTAAACACTTCTGTTAAAAAAAAAGAATTTGGAACAAGATTTTTTATCTGATTTATATGCAGAATTAAGTGCATGCTTTGTAAGTTTGTCCAAAGAACCGTGAATTTGGTGCACCTTTGCCTAGTTTCCAAAATAAATGTACAGGAATAAATTTAATAGTGTGCTGATTCACAGATTGAATTTTTTCAGTATTTTAGGGGGATAGCGTAGTAACCGAAATCTGTCATTTCACTATGTTTGCAGCACAAGAGAACACAAAAAAGTGCTTTGTAGGTTAAAAATAGAGACCATGAGATGTCACTGACATTTGAACTTGCCTCTCATCAACCTCCTGGCCACAATAACCTCTTGAAATCTAGTGCTCAGGTGGAGATTTTATTTCTGTATTTTGTAGGGATTTAAAAGTCGCTGAGAACAGTCATTTGACTATATTTGTAATAAGATAGATTATGAAGAAAGTGCTTGGTTAGTGAGAAAAAGAAGTCATTAGGTGTTATTGATAATTAAACATCAGAACACCTTAACAACTTGGCTACAAATAAGTGTTTAACACAGTCACAACTCCAAGTGCTTAGCTGAACATTAATTGCTCCATATTTAGAAGGATCTGCAAAATCACTGAGAGCTGTCATTGGACTATGATTTTAACATGAGTCATTTTCTTTAAAGTGTTTAGCAGGTAAGTATATAAAGAAATATTGGATTAACAAACAGTATATCAATGATTAAAGATTCAAGCTTCTCTTCCAAATACTTGTGCATTATTACCCGATCTCAGATTTTCTCTGTAATGACGATAAGCTAAAAAATTGTTGCCAGTGCATGAAACCTTGAATGGATCACTCTGCCATTTACATTCAACTACCACTTGCTAAATAATTTAAATAAACCTCATACGCTGCTGGAACACTTCTGTCCATTTTTCTCTTTCCAGGATTAAATTTAAGATTGATACAAGGTGTAATAACAATTAACCAACCATGTGCATCTTTCAGTGAATATGACAAATTAAACCGTAGTCGGCAGGATTTGAACCTGCGCGGGGAAACCCCAATGGATTTCTAGTCCATCGCCTTAACCACTCGGCCATGACTACTTGTGATGAAAAACGTGTGAGCTGGAAATGACATTTTCTGCATTTTAAGATAATTTCATAATCAGTGGAAACTCTTACTTGACAATGTTTGAAATAATAGAGATTGTTACTAAAGTGCTTTGTAGGTCAGATAAAGAAATCATCAGGTCCCAGCGAGATTAGAACTCGGATCTCTGAATTAAGTGATCAAAAGTGCTTGCCATTACACCAAGTTACCCCTTTCCAAGAGGTTTTTGGAAATAATTCTCTCAGACTTTAAGCCACAAAAGAGTCAATTTGAATTGCATTTATCTGATGGCACCCTGCAACATATTTATTTTGGTTTAAACAGGTAAACACTTCTGTTAAAAAAAAAGAATTTGGAACAAGATTTTTTATCTGATTTATATGCAGAATTAAGTGCATGCTTTGTAAGTTTGTCCAAAGAACCGTGAATTTGGTGCACCTTTGCCTAGTTTCCAAAATAAATGTACAGGAATAAATTTAATAGTGTGCTGATTCACAGATTGAATTTTTTCAGTATTTTAGGGGGATAGCGTAGTAACCGAAATCTGTCATTTCACTATGTTTGCAGCACAAGAGAACACAAAAAAGTGCTTTGTAGGTTAAAAATAGAGACCATGAGATGTCACTGACATTTGAACTTGCCTCTCATCAACCTCCTGGCCACAATAACCTCTTGAAATCTAGTGCTCAGGTGGAGATAAGGTAAGTATATAAAGAAATATTGGATTAACAAACAGTATATCAATGATTAAAGATTCAAGCTTCTCTTCCAAATACTTGTGCATTATTACCCGATCTCAGATTTTCTCTGTAATGACGATAAGCTAAAAAATTGTTGCCAGTGCCTGAAACCTTGAATGGATCTCTCTGCCATTGACATTCAACTACCACTTGCTAAATAATTTATCATCAGGTCCCAGCGAGATTAGAAGTCGGATCTCTGAATTAAGTGATCAAAAGTGCTTGCCATTACACCAAGTTACCCCTTTCCAAGAGGTTTTTGGAAATAATTCTCTCAGACTTTAAGCCACAAAAGAGTCAATTTGAATTGCATTTATCTGATGGCACCCTGCAACATATTTATTTTGGTTTAAACAGGTAAACACTTCTGTTAAAAAAAAAGAATTTGGAACAAGATTTTTTATCTGATTTATATGCAGAATTAAGTGCATGCTTTGTAAGTTTGTCCAAAGAACCGTGAATTTGGTGCACCTTTGCCTAGTTTCCAAAATAAATGTACAGGAATAAATTTAATAGTGTGCTGATTCACAGATTGAATTTTTTCAGTATTTTAGGGGGATAGCGTAGTAACCGAAATCTGTCATTTCACTATGTTTGCAGCACAAGAGAACACAAAAAAGTGCTTTGTAGGTTAAAAATAGAGACCATGAGATGTCACTGACATTTGAACTTGCCTCTCATCAACCTCCTGGCCACAATAACCTCTTGAAATCTAGTGCTCAGGTGGAGATTTTATTTCTGTATTTTGTAGGGATTTAAAAGTCGCTGAGAACAGTCATTTGACTATATTTGTAATAAGATAGATTATGAAGAAAGTGCTTGGTTAGTGAGAAAAAGAAGTCATTAGGTGTTATTGATAATTAAACATCAGAACACCTTAACAACTTGGCTACAAATAAGTGTTTAACACAGTCACAACTCCAAGTGCTTAGCTGAACATTAATTGCTCCATATTTAGAAGGATCTGCAAAATCACTGAGAGCTGTCATTGGACTATGATTTTAACATGAGTCATTTTCTTTAAAGTGTTTAGCAGGTAAGTATATAAAGAAATATTGGATTAACAAACAGTATATCAATGATTAAAGATTCAAGCTTCTCTTCCAAATACTTGTGCATTATTACCCGATCTCAGATTTTCTCTGTAATGACGATAAGCTAAAAAATTGTTGCCAGTGCATGAAACCTTGAATGGATCACTCTGCCATTTACATTCAACTACCACTTGCTAAATAATTTAAATAAACCTCATACGCTGCTGGAACACTTCTGTCCATTTTTCTCTTTCCAGGATTAAATTTAAGATTGATACAAGGTGTAATAACAATTAACCAACCATGTGCATCTTTCAGTGAATATGACAAATTAAACCGTAGTCGGCAGGATTTGAACCTGCGCGGGGAAACCCCAATGGATTTCTAGTCCATCGCCTTAACCACTCGGCCATGACTACTTGTGATGAAAAACGTGTGAGCTGGAAATGACATTTTCTGCATTTTAAGATAATTTCATAATCAGTGGAAACTCTTACTTGACAATGTTTGAAATAATAGAGATTGTTACTAAAGTGCTTTGTAGGTCAGATAAAGAAATCATCAGGTCCCAGCGAGATTAGAACTCGGATCTCTGAATTAAGTGATCAAAAGTGCTTGCCATTACACCAAGTTACCCCTTTCCAAGAGGTTTTTGGAAATAATTCTCTCAGACTTTAAGCCACAAAAGAGTCAATTTGAATTGCATTTATCTGATGGCACCCTGCAACATATTTATTTTGGTTTAAACAGGTAAACACTTCTGTTAAAAAAAAAGAATTTGGAACAAGATTTTTTATCTGATTTATATGCAGAATTAAGTGCATGCTTTGTAAGTTTGTCCAAAGAACCGTGAATTTGGTGAACCTTTGCCTAGTTTCCAAAATAAATGTACAGGAATAAATTTAATAGTGTGCTGATTCACAGATTGAATTTTTCAGTATTTTAGGGGGATAGCGTAGTAACCGAAATCTGTCATTTCACTATGTTTGCAGCACAAGAGAACACAAAAAAGTGCTTTGTAGGTTAAAAATAGAGACCATGAGATGTCACTGACATTTGAACTTGCCTCTCATCAACCTCCTGGCCACAATAACCTCTTGAAATCTAGTGCTCAGGTGGAGATTTTATTTCTGTATTTTGTAGGGATTTAAAAGTCGCTGAGAACAGTCATTTGACTATATTTGTAATAAGATAGATTATGAAGAAAGTGCTTGGTTAGTGAGAAAAAGAAGTCATTAGGTGTTATTGATAATTAAACATCAGAACACCTTAACAACTTGGCTACAAATAAGTGTTTAACACAGTCACAACTCCAAGTGCTTAGCTGAACATTAATTGCTCCATATTTAGAAGGATCTGCAAAATCACTGAGAGCTGTCATTGGACTATGATTTTAACATGAGTCATTTTCTTTAAAGTGTTTAGCAGGTAAGTATATAAAGAAATATTGGATTAACAAACAGTATATCAATGATTAAAGATTCAAGCTTCTCTTCCAAATACTTGTGCATTATTACCCGATCTCAGATTTTCTCTGTAATGACGATAAGCTAAAAAATTGTTGCCAGTGCATGAAACCTTGAATGGATCTCTCTGCCATTGACATTCAACTACCACTTGCTAAATAATTTAAATAAACCTCATAAGCTGCTGGAACACTTCTGTCCATTTTTCTCTTTCCAGGATTAAATTTAAGATTGATACAAGGTGTAATAACAATTAACCAACCATGCGCATCTTTCAGTGAATATGACAAATTAAACCGTAGTCGGCAGGATTTGAACCTGCGCGGGGAAACCCCAATGGATTTCTAGTCCATCGCCTTAACCACTCGGCCATGACTACTTGTGATGAAAAACGTGTGAGCTGGAAATGACATTTTCTGCATTTTAAGATAATTTCATAATGAGTGGAAACTCTTACTTGACAATGTTTGAAATAATAGAGATTGTTACTAAAGTGCTTTGTAGGTCAGATAAAGAAATCATCAGGTCCCAGCGAGATTAGAACTCGGATCTCTGAATTAAGTGATCAAAAGTGCTTGCCATTACACCAAGTTACCCCTTTCCAAGAGGTTTTTGGAAATAATTCTCTCAGACTTTAGGCCACAAAAGAGTCAATTTGAATTGCATTTATCTGATGGCACCCTGCAACATATTTATTTTGGTTTAAACAGGTAAACACTTCTGTTAAAAAAAAAGAATTTGGAACAAGATTTTTTATCTGATTTATATGCAGAATTAAGTGCATGCTTTGTAAGTTTGTCCAAAGAACCGTGAATTTGGTGCACCTTTGCCTAGTTTCCAAAATAAATGTACAGGAATAAATTTAATAGTGTGCTGATTCACAGATTGAATTTTTTCAGTATTTTAGGGGGATAGCGTAGTAACCGAAATCTGTCATTTCACTATGTTTGCAGCACAAGAGAACACAAAAAAGTGCTTTGTAGGTTAAAAATAGAGACCATGAGATGTCACTGACATTTGAACTTGCCTCTCATCAACCTCCTGGCCACAATAACCTCTTGAAATCTAGTGCTCAGGTGGAGATTTTATTTCTGTATTTTGTAGGGATTTAAAAGTCGCTGAGAACAGTCATTTGACTATATTTGTAATAAGATAGATTATGAAGAAAGTGCTTGGTTAGTGAGAAAAAGAAGTCATTAGGTGTTATTGATAATTAAACATCAGAACACCTTAACAACTTGGCTACAAATAAGTGTTTAACACAGTCACAACTCCAAGTGCTTAGCTGAACATTAATTGCTCCATATTTAGAAGGATCTGCAAAATCACTGAGAGCTGTCATTGGACTATGATTTTAACATGAGTCATTTTCTTTAAAGTGTTTAGCAGGTAAGTATATAAAGAAATATTGGATTAACAAACAGTATATCAATGATTAAAGATTCAAGCTTCTCTTCCAAATACTTGTGCATTATTACCCGATCTCAGATTTTCTCTGTAATGACTATAAGCTAAAAAATTGTTGCCAGTGCCTGAAACCTTGAATGGATCTCTCTGCCATTGACATTCAACTACCACTTGCTAAATAATTTAAATAAACCTCATAAGCTGCTGGAACACTTCTGTCCATTTTTCTCTTTCCAGGATTAAATTTAAGATTGATACAAGGTGTAATAACAATTAACCAACCATGCGCATCTTTCAGTGAATATGACAAATTAAACCGTAGTCGGCAGGATTTGAACCTGCGCGGGGAAACCCCAATGGATTTCTAGTCCATCGCCTTAACCACTCGGCCATGACTACTTGTGATGAAAAACGTGTGAGCTGGAAATGACATTTTCTGCATTTTAAGATAATTTCATAATCAGTGGAAACTCTTACTTGACAATGTTTGAAATAATAGAGATTGTTACTAAAGTGCTTTGTAGGTCAGATAAAGAAATCATCAGGTCCCAGCGAGATTAGAACTCGGATCTCTGAATTAAGTGATCAAAAGTGCTTTCCATTACACCAAGTTACCCCTTTCCAAGAGGTTTTTGGAAATAATTCTCTCAGACTTTAAGCCACAAAAGAGTCAATTTGAATTGCATTTATCTGATGGCACCCTGCAACATATTTATTTTGGTTTAAACAGGTAAACACTTCTGTTAAAAAAAAAGAATTTGGAACAAGATTTTTTATCTGATTTATATGCAGAATTAAGTGCATGCTTTGTAAGTTTGTCCAAAGAACCGTGAATTTGGTGAACCTTTGCCTAGTTTCCAAAATAAATGTACAGGAATAAATTTAATAGTGTGCTGATTCACAGATTGAATTTTTTCAGTATTTTAGGGGGATAGCGTAGTAACCGAAATCTGTCATTTCACTATGTTTGCAGCACAAGAGAACACAAAAAAGTGCTTTGTAGGTTAAAAATAGAGACCATGAGATGTCACTGACATTTGAACTTGCCTCTCATCAACCTCCTGGCCACAATAACCTCTTGAAATCTAGTGCTCAGGTGGAGATTTTATTTCTGTATTTTGTAGGGATTTAAAAGTCGCTGAGAACAGTCATTTGACTATATTTGTAATAAGATAGATTATGAAGAAAGTGCTTGGTTAGTGAGAAAAAGAAGTTATTAGGTGTTATTGATAATTAAACATCAGAACACCTTAACAACTTGGCTACAAATAAGTGTTTAACACAGTCACAACTCCAAGTGCTTAGCTGAACATTAATTGCTCCATATTTAGAAGGATCTGCAAAATCACTGAGAGCTGTCATTGGACTATGATTTTAACATGAGTCATTTTCTTTAAAGTGTTTAGCAGGTAAGTATATAAAGAAATATTGGATTAACAAACAGTATATCAATGATTAAAGATTCAAGCTTCTCTTCCAAATACTTGTGCATTATTACCCGATCTCAGATTTTCTCTGTAATGACGATAAGCTAAAAAATTGTTGCCAGTGCCTGAAACCTTGAATGGATCTCTCTGCCATTGACATTCAACTACCACTTGCTAAATAATTTAAATAAACCTCATACGCTGCTGGAACACTTCTGTCCATTTTTCTCTTTCCAGGATTAAATTTAAGATTGATACAAGGTGTAATAACAATTAACCAACCATGCGCATCTTTCAGTGAATATGACAAATTAAACCGTAGTCAGCAGGATTTGAACCTGCGCGGGGAAACCCCAATGGATTTCTAGTCCATCGCCTTAACCACTCGGCCACGACTACTTGTGATGAAAATCGTGTGAGCTGGAAATGACATTTTCTGCATTTTAAGATAATTTCATAATGAGTGGAAACTCTTACTTGACAATGTTTGAAATAATAGAGATTGTTACTAAAGTGCTTTGTAGGTCAGATAAAGAAATCATCAGGTCCCAGCGAGATTAGAAGTCGGATCTCTGAATTAAGTGATCAAAAGTGCTTGCCATTACACCAAGTTACCCCTTTCCAAGAGGTTTTTGGAAATAATTCTCTCAGACTTTAGGCCACAAAAGAGTCAATTTGAACTGCATTTATCTGATGGCACCCTGCAACATATTTATTTTGGTTTAAACAGGTAAACACTTCTGTTAAAAAAAAAGAATTTGGAACAAGATTTTTTATCTGATTTATATGCAGAATTAAGTGCATGCTTTGTAAGTTTGTCCAAAGAACCGTGAATTTGGTGCACCTTTGCCTAGTTTCCAAAATAAATGTACAGGAATAAATTTAATAGTGTGCTGATTCACAGATTGAATTTTTTCAGTATTTTAGGGGGATAGCGTAGTAACCGAAATCTGTCATTTCACTATGTTTGCAGCACAAGAGAACACAAAAAAGTGCTTTGTAGGTTAAAAATAGAGACCATGAGATGTCACTGACATTTGAACTTGCCTCTCATCAACCTCCTGGCCACAATAACCTCTTGAAATCTAGTGCTCAGGTGGAGATTTTATTTCTGTATTTTGTAGGGATTTAAAAGTCGCTGAGAACAGTCATTTGACTATATTTCTAATAAGATAGATTATGAAGAAAGTGCTTGGTTAGTGAGAAAAAGAAGTCATTAGGTGTTATTGACAATTAAACATCAGAACACCTTAACAACTTGGCTACAAATAAGTGTTTAACACAGTCACAACTCCAAGTGCTTAGCTGAACATTAATTGCTCCATATTTAGAAGGATCTGCAAAATCACTGAGAGCTGTCATTGGACTATGATTTTAACATGAGTCATTTTCTTTAAAGTGTTTAGCAGGTAAGTATATAAAGAAATATTGGATTAACAAACAGTATATCAATGATTAAACATTCAAGCTTCTCTTCCAAATACTTGTGCATTATTACCCGATCTCAGATTTTCTCTGTAATGACGATAAGCTAAAAAATTGTTGCCAGTGCATGAAACCTTGAATGGATCACTCTGCCATTTACATTCAACTACCACTTGCTAAATAATTTAAATAAACCTCATACGCTGCTGGAACACTTCTGTCCATTTTTCTCTTTCCAGGATTAAATTTAAGATTGATACAAGGTGTAATAACAATTAACCAACTGCGCATCTTTCAGTGAATATGACAAATTAAACCGTAGTCGGCAGGATTTGAACCTGCGCGGGGAAACCCCAATGGATTTCTAGTCCATCGCCTTAACCACTCGGCCACGACTACTTGTGATGAAAATCGTGTGAGCTGGAAATGACATTTTCTGCATTTTAAGATAATTTCATAATGAGTGGAAACTCTTACTTGACAATGTTTGAAATAATAGAGATTGTTACTAAAGTGCTTTGTAGGTCAGATAAAGAAATCATCAGGTCCCAGCGAGATTAGAAGTCGGATCTCTGAATTAAGTGATCAAAAGTGCTTGCCATTACACCAAGTTACCCCTTTCCAAGAGGTTTTTGGAAATAATTCTCTCAGACTTTAGGCCACAAAAGAGTCAATTTGAATTGCATTTATCTGATGGCACCCTGCAACATATTTATTTTGGTTTAAACAGGTAAACACTTCTGTTAAAAAAAAAGAATTTGGAACAAGATTTTTTATCTGATTTATATGCAGAATTAAGTGCATGCTTTGTAAGTTTGTCCAAAGAACCGTGAATTTGGTGAACCTTTGCCTAGTTTCCAAAATAAATGTACAGGAATAAATTTAATAGTGTGCTGATTCACAGATTGAATTTTTTCAGTATTTTAGGGGGATAGCGTAGTAACCGAAATCTGTCATTTCACTATGTTTGCAGCACAAGAGAACACAAAAAAGTGCTTTGTAGGTTAAAAATAGAGACCATGAGATGTCACTGACATTTGAACTTGCCTCTCATCAACCTCCTGGCCACAATAACCTCTTGAAATCTAGTGCTCAGGTGGAGATTTTATTTCTGTATTTTGTAGGGATTTAAAAGTCGCTGAGAACAGTCATTTGACTATATTTGTAATAAGATAGATTATGAAGAAAGTGCTTGGTTAGTGAGAAAAAGAAGTCATTAGGTGTTATTGATAATTAAACATCAGAACACCTTAACAACTTGGCTACAAATAAGTGTTTAACACAGTCACAACTCCAAGTGCTTAGCTGAACATTAATTGCTCCATATTTAGAAGGATCTGCAAAATCACTGAGAGCTGTCATTGGACTATGATTTTAACATGAGTCATTTTCTTTAAAGTGTTTAGCAGGTAAGTATATAAAGAAATATTGGATTAACAAACAGTATATCAATGATTAAACATTCAAGCTTCTCTTCCAAATACTTGTGCATTATTACCCGATCTCAGATTTTCTCTGTAATGACGATAAGCTAAAAAATTGTTGCCAGTGCATGAAACCTTGAATGGATCACTCTGCCATTTACATTCTACTACCACTTGCTAAATAATTTAAATAAACCTCATACGCTGCTGGAACACTTCTGTCCATTTTTCTCTTTCCAGGATTAAATTTAAGATTGATACAAGGTGTAATAACAATTAACCAACCATGCGCATCTTTCAGTGAATATGACAAATTAAACCGTAGTCGGCAGGATTTGAACCTGCGCGGGGAAACCCCAATGGATTTCTAGTCCATCGCCTTAACCACTCGGCCACGACTACTTGTGATGAAAAGCGTGTGAGCTGGAAATGACATTTTCTGCATTTTAAGATAATTTCATAATGAGTGGAAACTCTTACTTGACAATGTTTGAAATAATAGAGATTGTTACTAAAGTGCTTTGTAGGTCAGATAAAGAAATCATCAGGTCCCAGCGAGATTAGAACTCGGATCTCTGAATTAAGTGATCAAAAGTGCTTGCCATTACACCAAGTTACCCCTTTCCAAGAGGTTTTTGGAAATAATTCTCTCAGACTTTAAGCCACAAAAGAGTCAATTTGAATTGCATTTATCTGATGGCACCCTGCAACATATTTATTTTGGTTTAAACAGGTAAACACTTCTGTTAAAAAAAAAGAATTTGGAACAAGATTTTTTATCTGATTTATATGCAGAATTAAGTGCATGCTTTGTAAGTTTGTCCAAAGAACCGTGAATTTGGTGAACCTTTGCCTAGTTTCCAAAATAAATGTACAGGAATAAATTTAATAGTGTGCTGATTCACAGATTGAATTTTTTCAGTATTTTAGGGGGATAGCGTAGTAACTGAAATCTGTCATTTCACTATGTTTGCAGCACAAGAGAACTCAAAAAAGTGCTTTGTAGGTTAAAAATAGAGACCATGAGATGTCACTGACATTTGAACTTGCCTCTCATCAACCTCCTGGCCACAATAACCTCTTGAAATCTAGTGCTCAGGTGGAGATTTTATTTCTGTATTTTGTAGGGATTTAAAAGTCGCTGAGAACAGTCATTTGACTATATTTGTAATAAGATAGATTATGAAGAAAGTGCTTGGTTAGTGAGAAAAAGAAGTCATTAGGTGTTATTGATAATTAAACATCAGAACACCTTAACAACTTGGCTATAAATAGGTGTTTAACACAGTCACAACTCCAAGTGCTTAGCTGAACATTAATTGCTCCATATTTAGAAGGATCTGCAAAATCACTGAGAGCTGTCATTGGACTATGATTTTAACATGAGTCATTTTCTTTAAAGTGTTTAGCAGGTAAGTATATAAAGAAATATTGGATTAACAAACAGTATATCAATGATTAAAGATTCAAGCTTCTCTTCCAAATACTTGTGCATTATTACCCGATCTCAGATTTTCTCTGTAATGACGATAAGCTAAAAAATTGTTGCCAGCGCATGAAACCTTGAATGGATCACTCTGCCATTGACATTCAACTACCACTTGCTAAATAATTTAAATAAACCTCATACGCTGCTGGAACACTTCTGTCCATTTTTCTCTTTCCAGGATTAAATTTAAGATTGATACAAGGTGTAATAACAATTAACCAACCATGCGCATCTTTCAGTGAATATGACAAATTAAACCGTAGTCGGCAGGATTTGAACCTGCGCGGGGAAACCCCAATGGATTTCTAGTCCATCGCCTTAACCACTCGGCCACGACTACTTGTGATGAAAAGCGTGTGAGCTGGAAATGACATTTTCTGCATTTTAAGATAATTTCATAATGAGTGGAAACTCTTACTTGACAATGTTTGAAATAATAGAGATTGTTACTAAAGTGCTTTGTAGGTCAGATAAAGAAATCATCAGGTCCCAGCGAGATTAGAAGTCGGATCTCTGAATTAAGTGATCAAAAGTGCTTGCCATTACACCAAGTTACCCCTTTCCAAGAGGTTTTTGGAAATAATTCTCTCAGACTTTAGGCCACAAAAGAGTCAATTTGAATTGCATTTATCTGATGGCACCCTGCAACATATTTATTTTGGTTTAAACAGGTAAACACTTCTGTTAAAAAAAAAGAATTTGGAACAAGATTTTTTATCTGATTTATATGCAGAATTAAGTGCATGCTTTGTAAGTTTGTCCAAAGAACCGTGAATTTGGTGAACCTTTGCCTAGTTTCCAAAATAAATGTACAGGAATAAATTTAATAGTGTGCTGATTCACAGATTGAATTTTTTCAGTATTTTAGGGGGATAGCGTAGTAACCGAAATCTGTCATTTCACTATGTTTGCAGCACAAGAGAACACAAAAAAGTGCTTTGTAGGTTAAAAATAGAGACCATGAGATGTCACTGACATTTGAACTTGCCTCTCATCAACCTCCTGGCCACAATAACCTCTTGAAATCTAGTGCTCAGGTGGAGATTTTATTTCTGTATTTTGTAGGGATTTAAAAGTCGCTGAGAACAG
Source organism: Mixophyes fleayi (assembly GCF_038048845.1). Taxonomy (NCBI): domain Eukaryota; kingdom Metazoa; phylum Chordata; class Amphibia; order Anura; family Limnodynastidae; genus Mixophyes; species Mixophyes fleayi. Next base: position 44,099,388 of record NC_134411.1, on the reverse strand, counting down.
TCATTTGACTATATTTGTAATAAGATAGATTATGAAGAAAGTGCTTGGTTAGTGAGAAAAAGAAGTCATTAGGTGTTATTGATAATTAAACATCAGAACACCTTAACAACTTGGCTACAAATAAGTGTTTAACACAGTCACAACTCCAAGTGCTTAGCTGAACATTAATTGCTCCATATTTAGAAGGATCTGCAAAATCACTGAGAGCTGTCATTGGACTATGATTTTAACATGAGTCATTTTCTTTAAAGTGTTTAGCAGGTAAGTATATAAAGAAATATTGGATTAACAAACAGTATATCAATGATTAAACATTCAAGCTTCTCTTCCAAATACTTGTGCATTATTACCCGATCTCAGATTTTCTCTGTAATGACGATAAGCTAAAAAATTGTTGCCAGTGCATGAAACCTTGAATGGATCACTCTGCCATTTACATTCTACTACCACTTGCTAAATAATTTAAATAAACCTCATACGCTGCTGGAACACTTCTGTCCATTTTTCTCTTTCCAGGATTAAATTTAAGATTGATACAAGGTGTAATAACAATTAACCAACCATGCGCATCTTTCAGTGAATATGACAAATTAAACCGTAGTCGGCAGGATTTGAACCTGCGCGGGGAAACCCCAATGGATTTCTAGTCCATCGCCTTAACCACTCGGCCACGACTACTTGTGATGAAAAGCGTGTGAGCTGGAAATGACATTTTCTGCATTTTAAGATAATTTCATAATGAGTGGAAACTCTTACTTGACAATGTTTGAAATAATAGAGATTGTTACTAAAGTGCTTTGTAGGTCAGATAAAGAAATCATCAGGTCCCAGCGAGATTAGAACTCGGATCTCTGAATTAAGTGATCAAAAGTGCTTGCCATTACACCAAGTTACCCCTTTCCAAGAGGTTTTTGGAAATAATTCTCTCAGACTTTAAGCCACAAAAGAGTCAATTTGAATTGCATTTATCTGATGGCACCCTGCAACATATTTATTTTGGTTTAAACAGGTAAACACTTCTGTTAAAAAAAAAGAATTTGGAACAAGATTTTTTATCTGATTTATATGCAGAATTAAGTGCATGCTTTGTAAGTTTGTCCAAAGAACCGTGAATTTGGTGAACCTTTGCCTAGTTTCCAAAATAAATGTACAGGAATAAATTTAATAGTGTGCTGATTCACAGATTGAATTTTTTCAGTATTTTAGGGGGATAGCGTAGTAACTGAAATCTGTCATTTCACTATGTTTGCAGCACAAGAGAACTCAAAAAAGTGCTTTGTAGGTTAAAAATAGAGACCATGAGATGTCACTGACATTTGAACTTGCCTCTCATCAACCTCCTGGCCACAATAACCTCTTGAAATCTAGTGCTCAGGTGGAGATTTTATTTCTGTATTTTGTAGGGATTTAAAAGTCGCTGAGAACAGTCATTTGACTATATTTGTAATAAGATAGATTATGAAGAAAGTGCTTGGTTAGTGAGAAAAAGAAGTCATTAGGTGTTATTGATAATTAAACATCAGAACACCTTAACAACTTGGCTATAAATAGGTGTTTAACACAGTCACAACTCCAAGTGCTTAGCTGAACATTAATTGCTCCATATTTAGAAGGATCTGCAAAATCACTGAGAGCTGTCATTGGACTATGATTTTAACATGAGTCATTTTCTTTAAAGTGTTTAGCAGGTAAGTATATAAAGAAATATTGGATTAACAAACAGTATATCAATGATTAAAGATTCAAGCTTCTCTTCCAAATACTTGTGCATTATTACCCGATCTCAGATTTTCTCTGTAATGACGATAAGCTAAAAAATTGTTGCCAGCGCATGAAACCTTGAATGGATCACTCTGCCATTGACATTCAACTACCACTTGCTAAATAATTTAAATAAACCTCATACGCTGCTGGAACACTTCTGTCCATTTTTCTCTTTCCAGGATTAAATTTAAGATTGATACAAGGTGTAATAACAATTAACCAACCATGCGCATCTTTCAGTGAATATGACAAATTAAACCGTAGTCGGCAGGATTTGAACCTGCGCGGGGAAACCCCAATGGATTTCTAGTCCATCGGCTTAACCACTCGGCCACGACTACTTGTGATGAAAATCGTGTGAGCTGGAAATGACATTTTCTGCATTTTAAGATAATTTCATAATGAGTGGAAACTCTTACTTGACAATGTTTGAAATAATAGAGATTGTTACTAAAGTGCTTTGTAGGTCAGATAAAGAAATCATCAGGTCCCAGCGAGATTAGAACTCG
>NC_134411.1:44062115-44084615 GCF_038048845.1 Mixophyes fleayi | reverse complement strand
CTTCTGTCCATTTTTCTCTTTCCAGGATTAAATTTAAGATTGATACAAGGTGTAATAACAATTAACCAACCATGCGCATCTTTCAGTGAATATGACAAATTAAACCGTAGTCGGCAGGATTTGAACCTGCGCGGGGAAACCCCAATGGATTTCTAGTCCATCGCCTTAACCACTCGGCCACGACTACTTGTGATGAAAATCGTGTGAGCTGGAAATGACATTTTCTGCATTTTAAGATAATTTCATAATGAGTGGAAACTCTTACTTGACAATGTTTGAAATAATAGAGATTGTTACTAAAGTGCTTTGTAGGTCAGATAAAGAAATCATCAGGTCCCAGCGAGATTAGAACTCGGATCTCTGAATTAAGTGATCAAAAGTGCTTGCCATTACACCAAGTTACCCCTTTCCAAGAGGTTTTTGGAAATAATTCTCTCTCAGACTTTAAGCCACAAAAGAGTCAATTTGAATTGCATTTATCTGATGGCACCCTGCAACATATTTATTTTGGTTTAAACAGGTAAACACTTCTGTTAAAAAAAAAGAATTTGGAACAAGATTTTTTATCTGATTTATATGCAGAATTAAGTGCATGCTTTGTAAGTTTGTCCAAAGAACCGTGAATTTGGTGAACCTTTGCCTAGTTTCCAAAATAAATGTACAGGAATAAATTTAATAGTGTGCTGATTCACAGATTGAATTTTTTCAGTATTTTAGGGGGATAGCGTAGTAACCGAAATCTGTCATTTCACTATGTTTGCAGCACAAGAGAACACAAAAAAGTGCTTTGTAGGTTAAAAATAGAGACCATGAGATGTCACTGACATTTGAACTTGCCTCTCATCAACCTCCTGGCCAAAATAACCTCTTGAAATCTAGTGCTCAGGTGGAGATTTTATTTCTGTATTTTGTAGGGATTTAAAAGTCGCTGAGAACAGTCATTTGACTATATTTGTAATAAGATAGATTATGAAGAAAGTGCTTGGTTAGTGAGAAAAAGAAGTCATTAGGTGTTATTGATAATTAAACATCAGAACACCTTAACAACTTGGCTACAAATAAGTGTTTAACACAGTCACAACTCCAAGTGCTTAGCTGAACATTAATTGCTCCATATTTAGAAGGATCTGCAAAATCACTGAGAGCTGTCATTGGACTATGATTTTAACATGAGTCATTTTCTTTAAAGTGTTTAGCAGGTAAGTATATAAAGAAATATTGGATTAACAAACAGTATATCAATGATTAAACATTCAAGCTTCTCTTCCAAATACTTGTGCATTATTACCCGATCTCAGATTTTCTCTGTAATGACGATAAGCTAAAAAATTGTTGCCAGCGCATGAAACCTTGAATGGATCACTCTGCCATTGACATTCAACTACCACTTGCTAAATAATTTAAATAAACCTCATACGCTGCTGGAACACTTCTGTCCATTTTTCTCTTTCCAGGATTAAATTTAAGATTGATACAAGGTGTAATAACAATTAACCAACCATGCGCATCTTTCAGTGAATATGACAAATTAAACCGTAGTCGGCAGGATTTGAACCTGCGCGGGGAAACCCCAATGGATTTCTAGTCCATCGCCTTAACCACTCGGCCACGACTACTTGTGATGAAAATCGTGTGAGCTGGAAATGACATTTTCTGCATTTTAAGATAATTTCATAATGAGTGGAAACTCTTACTTGACAATGTTTGAAATAATAGAGATTGTTACTAAAGTGCTTTGTAGGTCAGATAAACAAATCATCAGGTCCCAGCGAGATTAGAACTCGGATCTCTGAATTAAGTGATCAAAAGTGCTTGCCATTACACCAAGTTACCCCTTTCCAAGAGGTTTTTGGAAATAATTCTCTCTCAGACTTTAAGCCACAAAAGAGTCAATTTGAATTGCATTTATCTGATGGCACCCTGCAACATATTTATTTTGGTTTAAACAGGTAAACACTTCTGTTAAAAAAAAAGAATTTGGAACAAGATTTTTTATCTGATTTATATGCAGAATTAAGTGCATGCTTTGTAAGTTTGTCCAAAGAACCGTGAATTTGGTGAACCTTTGCCTAGTTTCCAAAATAAATGTACAGGAATAAATTTAATAGTGTGCTGATTCACAGATTGAATTTTTTTAGTATTTTAGGGGGATAGCGTAGTAACCGAAATCTGTCATTTCACTATGTTTGCAGCACAAGAGAACACAAAAAAGTGCTTTGTAGGTTAAAAATAGAGACCATGAGATGTCACTGACATTTGAACTTGCCTCTCATCAACCTCCTGGCCACAATAACCTCTTGAAATCTAGTGCTCAGGTGGAGATTTTATTTCTGTATTTTGTAGGGATTTAAAAGTCGCTGAGAACAGTCATTTGACTATATTTGTAATAAGATAGATTATGAAGAAAGTGCTTGGTTAGTGAGAAAAAGAAGTCATTAGGTGTTATTGATAATTAAACATCAGAACACCTTAACAACTTGGCTACAAATAAGTGTTTAACACAGTCACAACTCCAAGTGCTTAGCTGAACATTAATTGCTCCATATTTAGAAGGATCTGCAAAATCACTGAGAGCTGTCATTGGACTATGATTTTAACATGAGTCATTTTCTTTAAAGTGTTTAGCAGGTAAGTATATAAAGAAATATTGGATTAACAAACAGTATATCAATGATTAAACATTCAAGCTTCTCTTCCAAATACTTGTGCATTATTACCCGATCTCAGATTTTCTCTGTAATGACGATAAGCTAAAAAATTGTTGCCAGCGCATGAAACCTTGAATGGATCACTCTGCCATTGACATTCAACTACCACTTGCTAAATAATTTAAATAAACCTCATACGCTGCTGGAACACTTCTGTCCATTTTTCTCTTTCCAGGATTAAATTTAAGATTGATACAAGGTGTAATAACAATTAACCAACCATGCGCATCTTTCAGTGAATATGACAAATTAAACCGTAGTCGGCAGGATTTGAACCTGCGCGGGGAAACCCCAATGGATTTCTAGTCCATCGCCTTAACCACTCGGCCACGACTACTTGTGATGAAAATTGTGTGAGCTGGAAATGACATTTTCTGCATTTTAAGATAATTTCATAATGAGTGGAAACTCTTACTTGACAATGTTTGAAATAATAGAGATTGTTACTAAAGTGCTTTGTAGGTCAGATAAAGAAATCATCAGGTCCCAGCGAGATTAGAACTCGGATCTCTGAATTAAGTGATCAAAAGTGCTTGCCATTACACCAAGTTACCCCTTTCCAAGAGGTTTTTGGAAATAATTCTCTCTCAGACTTTAAGCCACAAAAGAGTCAATTTGAATTGCATTTATCTGATGGCACCCTGCAACATATTTATTTTGGTTTAAACAGGTAAACACTTCTGTTAAAAAAAAAGAATTTGGAACAAGATTTTTTATCTGATTTATATGCAGAATTAAGTGCATGCTTTGTAAGTTTGTCCAAAGAACCGTGAATTTGGTGAACCTTTGCCTAGTTTCCAAAATAAATGTACAGGAATAAATTTAATAGTGTGCTGATTCACAGATTGAATTTTTTCAGTATTTTAGGGGGATAGCGTAGTAACCGAAATCTGTCATTTCACTATGTTTGCAGCACAAGAGAACACAAAAAAGTGCTTTGTAGGTTAAAAATAGAGACCATGAGATGTCACTGACATTTGAACTTGCCTCTCATCAACCTCCTGGCCACAATAACCTCTTGAAATCTAGTGCTCAGGTGGAGATTTTATTTCTGTATTTTGTAGGGATTTAAAAGTCGCTGAGAACAGTCATTTGACTATATTTGTAATAAGATAGATTATGAAGAAAGTGCTTGGTTAGTGAGAAAAAGAAGTCATTAGGTGTTATTGATAATTAAACATCAGAACACCTTAACAACTTGGCTACAAATAAGTGTTTAACACAGTCACAACTCCAAGTGCTTAGCTGAACATTAATTGCTCCATATTTAGAAGGATCTGCAAAATCACTGAGAGCTGTCATTGGACTATGATTTTAACATGAGTCATTTTCTTTAAAGTGTTTAGCAGGTAAGTATATAAAGAAATATTGGATTAACAAACAGTATATCAATGATTAAAGATTCAAGCTTCTCTTCCAAATACTTGTGCATTATTACCCGATCTCAGATTTTCTCTGTAATGACGATAAGCTAAAAAATTGTTGCCAGCGCATGAAACCTTGAATGGATCACTCTGCCATTTACATTCAACTACCACTTGCTAAATAATTTAAATAAACCTCATACGCTGCTGGAACACTTCTGTCCATTTTTCTCTTTCCAGGATTAAATTTAAGATTGATACAAGGTGTAATAACAATTAACCAACCATGCGCATCTTTCAGTGAATATGACAAATTAAACCGTAGTCGGCAGGATTTGAACCTGCGCGGGGAAACCCCAATGGATTTCTAGTCCATCACCTTAACCACTCGGCCACGACTACTTGTGATGAAAATCGTGTGAGCTGGAAATGACATTTTCTGCATTTTAAGATAATTTCATAATGAGTGGAAACTCTTACTTGACAATGTTTGAAATAATAGAGATTGTTACTAAAGTGCTTTGTAGGTCAGATAAAGAAATCATCAGGTCCCAGCGAGATTAGAACTCGGATCTCTGAATTAAGTGATCAAAAGTGCTTGCCATTACACCAAGTTACCCCTTTCCAAGAGGTTTTTGGAAATAATTCTCTCTCAGACTTTAAGCCACAAAAGAGTCAATTTGAATTGCATTTATCTGATGGCACCCTGCAACATATTTATTTTGGTTTAAACAGGTAAACACTTCTGTTAAAAAAAAAGAATTTGGAACAAGATTTTTTATCTGATTTATATGCAGAATTAAGTGCATGCTTTGTAAGTTTGTCCAAAGAACCGTGAATTTGGTGCACCTTTGCCTAGTTTCCAAAATAAATGTACAGGAATAAATTTAATAGTGTGCTGATTCACAGATTGAATTTTTTCAGTATTTTAGGGGGATAGCGTAGTAACCGAAATCTGTCATTTCACTATGTTTGCAGCACAAGAGAACACAAAAAAGTGCTTTGTAGGTTAAAAATAGAGACCATGAGATGTCACTGACATTTGAACTTGCCTCTCATCAACCTCCTGGCCACAATAACCTCTTGAAATCTAGTGCTCAGGTGGAGATTTTATTTCTGTATTTTGTAGGGATTTAAAAGTCGCTGAGAACAGTCATTTGACTATATTTGTAATAAGATAGATTATGAAGAAAGTGCTTGGTTAGTGAGAAAAAGAAGTCATTAGGTGTTATTGATAATTAAACATCAGAACACCTTAACAACTTGGCTACAAATAAGTGTTTAACACAGTCACAACTCCAAGTGCTTAGCTGAACATTAATTGCTCCATATTTAGAAGGATCTGCAAAATCACTGAGAGCTGTCATTGGACTATGATTTTAACATGAGTCATTTTCTTTAAAGTGTTTAGCAGGTAAGTATATAAAGAAATATTGGATTAACAAACAGTATATCAATGATTAAAGATTCAAGCTTCTCTTCCAAATACTTGTGCATTATTACCCGATCTCAGATTTTCTCTGTAATGACGATAAGCTAAAAAATTGTTGCCAGCGCATGAAACCTTGAATGGATCACTCTGCCATTTACATTCAACTACCACTTGCTAAATAATTTAAATAAACCTCATACGCTGCTGGAACACTTCTGTCCATTTTTCTCTTTCCAGGATTAAATTTAAGATTGATACAAGGTGTAATAACAATTAACCAACCATGCGCATCTTTCAGTGAATATGACAAATTAAACCGTAGTCGGCAGGATTTGAACCTGCGCGGGGAAACCCCAATGGATTTCTAGTCCATCACCTTAACCACTCGGCCACGACTACTTGTGATGAAAATCGTGTGAGCTGGAAATGACATTTTCTGCATTTTAAGATAATTTCATAATGAGTGGAAACTCTTACTTGACAATGTTTGAAATAATAGAGATTGTTACTAAAGTGCTTTGTAGGTCAGATAAAGAAATCATCAGGTCCCAGCGAGATTAGAACTCGGATCTCTGAATTAAGTGATCAAAAGTGCTTGCCATTACACCAAGTTACCCCTTTCCAAGAGGTTTTTGGAAATAATTCTCTCTCAGACTTTAAGCCACAAAAGAGTCAATTTGAATTGCATTTATCTGATGGCACCCTGCAACATATTTATTTTGGTTTAAACAGGTAAACACTTCTGTTAAAAAAAAAGAATTTGGAACAAGATTTTTTATCTGATTTATATGCAGAATTAAGTGCATGCTTTGTAAGTTTGTCCAAAGAACCGTGAATTTGGTGCACCTTTGCCTAGTTTCCAAAATAAATGTACAGGAATAAATTTAATAGTGTGCTGATTCACAGATTGAATTTTTTCAGTATTTTAGGGGGATAGCGTAGTAACCGAAATCTGTCATTTCACTATGTTTGCAGCACAAGAGAACACAAAAAAGTGCTTTGTAGGTTAAAAATAGAGACCATGAGATGTCACTGACATTTGAACTTGCCTCTCATCAACCTCCTGGCCACAATAACCTCTTGAAATCTAGTGCTCAGGTGGAGATTTTATTTCTGTATTTTGTAGGGATTTAAAAGTCGCTGAGAACAGTCATTTGACTATATTTCTAATAAGATAGATTATGAAGAAAGTGCTTGGTTAGTGAGAAAAAGAAGTCATTAGGTGTTATTGATAATTAAACATCAGAACACCTTAACAACTTGGCTACAAATAAGTGTTTAACACAGTCACAACTCCAAGTGCTTAGCTGAACATTAATTGCTCCATATTTAGAAGGATCTGCAAAATCACTGAGAGCTGTCATTGGACTATGATTTTAACATGAGTCATTTTCTTTAAAGTGTTTAGCAGGTAAGTATATAAAGAAATATTGGATTAACAAACAGTATATCAATGATTAAACATTCAAGCTTCTCTTCCAAATACTTGTGCATTATTACCCGATCTCAGATTTTCTCTGTAATGACGATAAGCTAAAAAATTGTTGCCAGCGCATGAAACCTTGAATGGATCACTCTGCCATTGACATTCAACTACCACTTGCTAAATAATTTAAATAAACCTCATACGCTGCTGGAACACTTCTGTCCATTTTTCTCTTTCCAGGATTAAATTTAAGATTGATACAAGGTGTAATAACAATTAACCAACCATGCGCATCTTTCAGTGAATATGACAAATTAAACCGTAGTCGGCAGGATTTGAACCTGCGCGGGGAAACCCCAATGGATTTCTAGTCCATCGCCTTAACCACTCGGCCACGACTACTTGTGATGAAAATCGTGTGAGCTGGAAATGACATTTTCTGCATTTTAAGATAATTTCATAATGAGTGGAAACTCTTACTTGACAATGTTTGAAATAATAGAGATTGTTACTAAAGTGCTTTGTAGGTCAGATAAAGAAATCATCAGGTCCCAGCGAGATTAGAACTCGGATCTCTGAATTAAGTGATCAAAAGTGCTTGCCATTACACCAAGTTACCCCTTTCCAAGAGGTTTTTGGAAATAATTCTCTCAGACTTTAGGCCACAAAAGAGTCAATTTGAATTGCATTTATCTGATGGCACCCTGCAACATATTTATTTTGGTTTAAACAGGTAAACACTTCTGTTAAAAAAAAAGAATTTGGAACAAGATTTTTTATCTGATTTATATGCAGAATTAAGTGCATGCTTTGTAAGTTTGTCCAAAGAACCGTGAATTTGGTGCACCTTTGCCTAGTTTCCAAAATAAATGTACAGGAATAAATTTAATAGTGTGCTGATTCACAGATTGAATTTTTTCAGTATTTTAGGGGGATAGCGTAGTAACCGAAATCTGTCATTTCACTATGTTTGCAGCACAAGAGAACACAAAAAAGTGCTTTGTAGGTTAAAAATAGAGACCATGAGATGTCACTGACATTTGAACTTGCCTCTCATCAACCTCCTGGCCACAATAACCTCTTGAAATATAGTGCTCAGGTGGAGATTTTATTTCTGTATTTTGTAGGGATTTAAAAGTCGCTGAGAACAGTCATTTGACTATATTTGTAATAAGATAGATTATGAAGAAAGTGCTTGGTTAGTGAGAAAAAGAAGTCATTAGGTGTTATTGATAATTAAACATCAGAACACCTTAACAACTTGGCTACAAATAAGTGTTTAACACAGTCACAACTCCAAGTGCTTAGCTGAACATTAATTGCTCCATATTTAGAAGGATCTGCAAAATCACTGAGAGCTGTCATTGGACTATGATTTTAACATGAGTCATTTTCTTTAAAGTGTTTAGCAGGTAAGTATATAAAGAAATATTGGATTAACAAACAGTATATCAATGATTAAAGATTCAAGCTTCTCTTCCAAATACTTGTGCATTATTACCCGATCTCAGATTTTCTCTGTAATGAAGATAAGCTAAAAAATTGTTGCCAGTGCATGAAACCTTGAATGGATCACTCTGCCATTTACATTCAACTACCACTTGCTAAATAATTTAAATAAACCTCATACGCTGCTGGAACACTTCTGTCCATTTTTCTCTTTCCAGGATTAAATTTAAGATTGATACAAGGTGTAATAACAATTAACCAACCATGCGCATCTTTCAGTGAATATGACAAATTAAACCGTAGTCGGCAGGATTTGAACCTGCGCGGGGAAACCCCAATGGATTTCTAGTCCATCGCCTTAACCACTCGGCCACGACTACTTGTGATGAAAATCGTGTGAGCTGGAAATGACATTTTCTGCATTTTAAGATAATTTCATAATGAGTGGAAACTCTTACTTGACAATGTTTGAAATAATAGAGATTGTTACTAAAGTGCTTTGTAGGTCAGATAAAGAAATCATCAGGTCCCAGCGAGATTAGAACTCGGATCTCTGAATTAAGTGATCAAAAGTGCTTGCCATTACACCAAGTTACCCCTTTCCAAGAGGTTTTTGGAAATAATTCTCTCAGACTTTAGGCCACAAAAGAGTCAATTTGAATTGCATTTATCTGATGGCACCCTGCAACATATTTATTTTGGTTTAAACAGGTAAACACTTCTGTTAAAAAAAAAGAATTTGGAACAAGATTTTTTATCTGATTTATATGCAGAATTAAGTGCATGCTTTGTAAGTTTGTCCAAAGAACCGTGAATTTGGTGCACCTTTGCCTAGTTTCCAAAATAAATGTACAGGAATAAATTTAATAGTGTGCTGATTCACAGATTGAATTTTTTCAGTATTTTAGGGGGATAGCGTAGTAACCGAAATCTGTCATTTCACTATGTTTGCAGCACAAGAGAACACAAAAAAGTGCTTTGTAGGTTAAAAATAGAGACCATGAGATGTCACTGACATTTGAACTTGCCTCTCATCAACCTCCTGGCCACAATAACCTCTTGAAATCTAGTGCTCAGGTGGAGATTTTATTTCTGTATTTTGTAGGGATTTAAAAGTCGCTGAGAACAGTCATTTGACTATATTTGTAATAAGATAGATTATGAAGAAAGTGCTTGGTTAGTGAGAAAAAGAAGTCATTAGGTGTTATTGATAATTAAACATCAGAACACCTTAACAACTTGGCTACAAATAAGTGTTTAACACAGTCACAACTCCAAGTGCTTAGCTGAACATTAATTGCTCCATATTTAGAAGGATCTGCAAAATCACTGAGAGCTGTCATTGGACTATGATTTTAACATGAGTCATTTTCTTTAAAGTGTTTAGCAGGTAAGTATATAAAGAAATATTGGATTAACAAACAGTATATCAATGATTAAACATTCAAGCTTCTCTTCCAAATACTTGTGCATTATTACCCGATCTCAGATTTTCTCTGTAATGACGATAAGCTAAAAAATTGTTGCCAGTGCATGAAACCTTGAATGGATCACTCTGCCATTGACATTCAACTACCACTTGCTAAATAATTTAAATAAACATCATACGCTGCTGGAACACTTCTGTCCATTTTTCTCTTTCCAGGATTAAATTTAAGATTGATACAAGGTGTAATAACAATTAACCAACCATGCGCATCTTTCAGTGAATATGACAAATTAAACCGTAGTCGGCAGGATTTGAATCTGCGCGGGGAAACCCCAATGGATTTCTAGTCCATCGCCTTAACCACTCGGCCACGACTACTTGTGATGAAAATCGTGTGAGCTGGAAATGACATTTTCTGCATTTTAAGATAATTTCATAATGAGTGGAAACTCTTACTTGACAATGTTTGAAATAATAGAGATTGTTACTAAAGTGCTTTGTAGGTCAGATAAAGAAATCATCAGGTCCCAGCGAGATTAGAACTCGGATCTCTGAATTAAGTGATCAAAAGTGCTTGCCATTACACCAAGTTACCCCTTTCCAAGAGGTTTTTGGAAATAATTCTCTCAGACTTTAGGCCACAAAAGAGTCAATTTGAATTGCATTTATCTGATGGCACCCTGCAACATATTTATTTTGGTTTAAACAGGTAAACACTTCTGTTAAAAAAAAAGAATTTGGAACAAGATTTTTTATCTGATTTATATGCAGAATTAAGTGCATGCTTTGTAAGTTTGTCCAAAGAACCGTGAATTTGGTGCACCTTTGCCTAGTTTCCAAAATAAATGTACAGGAATAAATTTAATAGTGTGCTGATTCACAGATTGAATTTTTTCAGTATTTTAGGGGGATAGCGTAGTAACCGAAATCTGTCATTTCACTATGTTTGCAGCACAAGAGAACACAAAAAAGTGCTTTGTAGGTTAAAAATAGAGACCATGAGATGTCACTGACATTTGAACTTGCCTCTCATCAACCTCCTGGCCACAATAACCTCTTGAAATCTAGTGCTCAGGTGGAGATTTTATTTCTGTATTTTGTAGGGATTTAAAAGTCGCTGAGAACAGTCATTTGACTATATTTGTAATAAGATAGATTATGAAGAAAGTGCTTGGTTAGTGAGAAAAAGAAGTCATTAGGTGTTATTGATAATTAAACATCAGAACACCTTAACAACTTGGCTACAAATAAGTGTTTAACACAGTCACAACTCCAAGTGCTTAGCTGAACATTAATTGCTCCATATTTAGAAGGATCTGCAAAATCACTGAGAGCTGTCATTGGACTATGATTTTAACATGAGTCATTTTCTTTAAAGTGTTTAGCAGGTAAGTATATAAAGAAATATTGGATTAACAAACAGTATATCAATGATTAAACATTCAAGCTTCTCTTCCAAATACTTGTGCATTATTACCCGATCTCAGATTTTCTCTGTAATGACGATAAGCTAAAAAATTGTTGCCAGCGCATGAAACCTTGAATGGATCACTCTGCCATTGACATTCAACTACCACTTGCTAAATAATTTAAATAAACCTCATACGCTGCTGGAACACTTCTGTCCATTTTTCTCTTTCCAGGATTAAATTTAAGATTGATACAAGGTGTAATAACAATTAACCAACCATGCGCATCTTTCAGTGAATATGACAAATTAAACCGTAGTCGGCAGGATTTGAACCTGCGCGGGGAAACCCCAATGGATTTCTAGTCCATCGCCTTAACCACTCGGCCACGACTACTTGTGATGAAAATCGTGTGAGCTGGAAATGACATTTTCTGCATTTTAAGATAATTTCATAATGAGTGGAAACTCTTACTTGACAATGTTTGAAATAATAGAGATTGTTACTAAAGTGCTTTGTAGGTCAGATAAAGAAATCATCAGGTCCCAGCGAGATTAGAACTCGGATCTCTGAATTAAGTGATCAAAAGTGCTTGCCATTACATCAAGTTACCCCTTTCCAAGAGGTTTTTGGAAATAATTCTCTCAGACTTTAGGCCACAAAAGAGTCAATTTGAATTGCATTTATCTGATGGCACCCTGCAACATATTTATTTTGGTTTAAACAGGTAAACACTTCTGTTAAAAAAAAAGAATTTGGAACAAGATTTTTTATCTGATTTATATGCAGAATTAAGTGCATGCTTTGTAAGTTTGTCCAAAGAACCGTGAATTTGGTGCACCTTTGCCTAGTTTCCAAAATAAATGTACAGGAATAAATTTAATAGTGTGCTGATTCACAGATTGAATTTTTTCAGTATTTTAGGGGGATAGCGTAGTAACCGAAATCTGTCATTTCACTATGTTTGCAGCACAAGAGAACACAAAAAAGTGCTTTGTAGGTTAAAAATAGAGACCATGAGATGTCACTGACATTTGAACTTGCCTCTCATCAACCTCCTGGCCACAATAACCTCTTGAAATCTAGTGCTCAGGTGGAGATTTTATTTCTGTATTTTGTAGGGATTTAAAAGTCGCTGAGAACAGTCATTTGACTATATTTGTAATAAGATAGATTATGAAGAAAGTGCTTGGTTAGTGAGAAAAAGAAGTCATTAGGTGTTATTGATAATTAAACATCAGAACACCTTAACAACTTGGCTACAAATAAGTGTTTAACACAGTCACAACTCCAAGTGCTTAGCTGAACATTAATTGCTCCATATTTAGAAGGATCTGCAAAATCACTGAGAGCTGTCATTGGACTATGATTTTAACATGAGTCATTTTCTTTAAAGTGTTTAGCAGGTAAGTATATAAAGAAATATTGGATTAACAAACAGTATATCAATGATTAAACATTCAAGCTTCTCTTCCAAATACTTGTGCATTATTACCCGATCTCAGATTTTCTCTGTAATGACGATAAGCTAAAAAATTGTTGCCAGTGCATGAAACCTTGAATGGATCACTCTGCCATTGACATTCAACTACCACTTGCTAAATAATTTAAATAAACCTCATACGCTGCTGGAACACTTCTGTCCATTTTTCTCTTTCCAGGATTAAATTTAAGATTGATACAAGGTGTAATAACAATTAACCAACCATGCGCATCTTTCAGTGAATATGACAAATTAAACCGTAGTCAGCAGGATTTGAACCTGCGCGGGGAAACCCCAATGGATTTCTAGTCCATCGCCTTAACCACTCGGCCACGACTACTTGTGATGAAAATCGTGTGAGCTGGAAATGACATTTTCTGCATTTTAAGATAATTTCATAATGAGTGGAAACTCTTACTTGACAATGTTTGAAATAATAGAGATTGTTACTAAAGTGCTTTGTAGGTCAGATAAAGAAATCATCAGGTCCCAGCGAGATTAGAACTCGGATCTCTGAATTAAGTGATCAAAAGTGCTTGCCATTACACCAAGTTACCCCTTTCCAAGAGGTTTTTGGAAATAATTCTCTCAGACTTTAGGCCACAAAAGAGTCAATTTGAATTGCATTTATCTGATGGCACCCTGCAACATATTTATTTTGGTTTAAACAGGTAAACACTTCTGTTAAAAAAAAAGAATTTGGAACAAGATTTTTTATCTGATTTATATGCAGAATTAAGTGCATGCTTTGTAAGTTTGTCCAAAGAACCGTGAATTTGGTTCACCTTTGCCTAGTTTCCAAAATAAATGTACAGGATAAAATTTAATAGTGTGCTGATTCACAGATTGAATTTTTTCAGTATTTTAGGGGGATAGCGTAGTAACCGAAATCTGTCATTTCACTATGTTTGCAGCACAAGAGAACACAAAAAAGTGCTTTGTAGGTTAAAAATAGAGACCATGAGATGTCACTGACATTTGAACTTGCCTCTCATCAACCTCCTGGCCACAATAACCTCTTGAAATCTAGTGCTCAGGTGGAGATTTTATTTCTGTATTTTGTAGGGATTTAAAAGTCGCTGAGAACAGTCATTTGACTATATTTGTAATAAGATAGATTATAAAGAAAGAACTTGGTTAGTGAGAAAAAGAAGTCATTAGGTGTTATTGATAATTAAACATCAGAACACCTTAACAACTTGGCTACAAATAAGTGTTTAACACAGTCACAACTCCAAGTGCTTAGCTGAACATTAATTGCTCCATATTTAGAAGGATCTGCAAAATCACTGAGAGCTGTCATTGGACTATGATTTTAACATGAGTCATTTTCTTTAAAGTGTTTAGCAGGTAAGTATATAAAGAAATATTGGATTAACAAACAGTATATCAATGATTAAACATTCAAGCTTCTCTTCCAAATACTTGTGCATTATAACCCGATCTCAGATTTTCTCTGTAATGACGATAAGCTAAAAAATTGTTGCCAGTGCATGAAACCTTGAATGGATCACTCTGCCATTTACATTCAACTACCACTTGCTAAATAATTTAAATAAACCTCATACGCTGCTGGAACACTTCTGTCCATTTTTCTCTTTCCAGGATTAAATTTAAGATTGATACAAGGTGTAATAACAATTAACCAACCATGTGCATCTTTCAGTGAATATGACAAATTAAACCGTAGTCGGCAGGATTTGAACCTGCGCGGGGAAACCCCAATGGATTTCTAGTCCATCGCCTTAACCACTCGGCCACGACTACTTGTGATGAAAATCGTGTGAGCTGGAAATGACATTTTCTGCATTTTAAGATAATTTCATAATGAGTGGAAACTCTTACTTGACAATGTTTAAAATAATAGAGATTGTTACTAAAGTGCTTTGTAGGTCAGATAAAGAAATCATCAGGTCCCAGCGAGATTAGAACTCGGATCTCTGAATTAAGTGATCAAAAGTGCTTGCCATTACACCAAGTTACCCCTTTCCAAGAGGTTTTTGGAAATAATTCTCTCAGACTTTAGGCCACAAAAGAGTCAATTTGAATTGCATTTATCTGATGGCACCCTGCAACATATTTATTTTGGTTTAAACAGGTAAACACTTCTGTTAAAAAAAAAGAATTTGGAACAAGATTTTTTATCTGATTTATATGCAGAATTAAGTGCATGCTTTGTAAGTTTGTCCAAAGAACCGTGAATTTGGTGCACCTTTGCCTAGTTTCCAAAATAAATGTACAGGATAAAATTTAATAGTGTGCTGATTCACAGATTGAATTTTTTCAGTATTTTAGGGGGATAGCGTAGTAACCGAAATCTGTCATTTCACTATGTTTGCAGCACAAGAGAACACAAAAAAGTGCTTTGTAGGTTAAAAATAGAGACCATGAGATGTCACTGACATTTGAACTTGCCTCTCATCAACCTCCTGGCCACAATAACCTCTTGAAATCTAGTGCTCAGGTGGAGATTTTATTTCTGTATTTTGTAGGGATATAAAAGTCGCTGAGAACAGTCATTTGACTATATTTGTAATAAGATAGATTATGAAGAAAGTGCTTGGTTAGTGAGAAAAAGAAGTCATTAGGTGTTATTGATAATTAAACATCAGAACACCTTAACAACTTGGCTACAAATAAGTGTTTAACACAGTCACAACTCCAAGTGCTTAGCTGAACATTAATTGCTCCATATTTAGAAGGATCTGCAAAATCACTGAGAGCTGTCATTGGACTATGATTTTAACATGAGTCATTTTCTTTAAAGTGTTTAGCAGGTAAGTATATAAAGAAATATTGGATTAACAAACAGTATATCAATGATTAAACATTCAAGCTTCTCTTCCAAATACTTGTGCATTATTACCCGATCTCAGATTTTCTCTGTAATGACGATAAGCTAAAAAATTGTTGCCAGTGCATGAAACCTTGAATGGATCACTCTGCCATTTACATTCAACTACCACTTGCTAAATAATTTAAATAAACCTCATACGCTGCTGGAACACTTCTGTCCATTTTTCTCTTTCCAGGATTAAATTTAAGATTGATACAAGGTGTAATAACAATTAACCAACCATGCGCATCTTTCAGTGAATATGACAAATTAAACCGTAGTCGGCAGGATTTGAACCTGCGCGGGGAAACCCCAATGGATTTCTAGTCCATCGCCTTAACCACTCGGCCACGACTACTTGTGATGAAAATCGTGTGAGCTGGAAATGACATTTTCTGCATTTTAAGATAATTTCATAATGAGTGGAAACTCTTACTTGACAATGTTTGAAATAATAGAGATTGTTACTAAAGTGCTTTGTAGGTCAGATAAAGAAATCATCAGGTCCCAGCGAGATTAGAACTCGGATCTCTGAATTAAGTGATCAAAAGTGCTTGCCATTACACCAAGTTACCCCTTTCCAAGCGGTTTTTGGAAATAATTCTCTCAGACTTTAGGCCACAAAAGAGTCAATTTGAATTGCATTTATCTGATGGCACCCTGCAACATATTTATTTTGGTTTAAACAGGTAAACACTTCTGTTAAAAAAAAAGAATTTGGAACAAGATTTTTTATCTGATTTATATGCAGAATTAAGTGCATGCTTTGTAAGTTTGTCCAAAGAACCGTGAATTTGGTGCACCTTTGCCTAGTTTCCAAAATAAATGTACAGGAATAAATTTAATAGTGTGCTGATTCACAGATTGAATTTTTTCAGTATTTTAGGGGGATAGCGTAGTAACCGAAATCTGTCATTTCACTATGTTTGCAGCACAAGAGAACACAAAAAAGTGCTTTGTAGGTTAAAAATAGAGACCATGAGATGTCACTGACATTTGAACTTGCCTCTCATCAACCTCCTGGCCACAATAACCTCTTGAAATCTAGTGCTCAGGTGGAGATTTTATTTCTGTATTTTGTAGGGATATAAAAGTCGCTGAGAACAGTCATTTGACTATATTTGTAATAAGATAGATTATGAAGAAAGTGCTTGGTTAGTGAGAAAAAGAAGTCATTAGGTGTTATTGATAATTAAACATCAGAACACCTTAACAACTTGGCTACAAATAAGTGTTTAACACAGTCACAACTCCAAGTGCTTAGCTGAACATTAATTGCTCCATATTTAGAAGGATCTGCAAAATCACTGAGAGCTGTCATTGGACTATGATTTTAACATGAGTCATTTTCTTTAAAGTGTTTAGCAGGTAAGTATATAAAGAAATATTGGATTAACAAACAGTATATCAATGATTAAACATTCAAGCTTCTCTTCCAAATACTTGTGCATTATTACCCGATCTCAGATTTTCTCTGTAATGACGATAAGCTAAAAAATTGTTGCCAGTGCATGAAACCTTGAATGGATCACTCTGCCATTTACATTCAACTACCACTTGCTAAATAATTTAAATAAACCTCATACGCTGCTGGAACACTTCTGTCCATTTTTCTCTTTCCAGGATTAAATTTAAGATTGATACAAGGTGTAATAACAATTAACCAACCATGCGCATCTTTCAGTGAATATGACAAATTAAACCGTAGTCGGCAGGATTTGAACCTGCGCGGGGAAACCCCAATGGATTTCTAGTCCATCGCCTTAACCACTCGGCCACGACTACTTGTGATGAAAAGCGTGTGAGCTGGAAATGACATTTTCTGCATTTTAAGATAATTTCATAATGAGTGGAAACTCTTACTTGACAATGTTTGAAATAATAGAGATTGTTACTAAAGTGCTTTGTAGGTCAGATAAAGAAATCATCAGGTCCCAGCAAGATTAGAACTCGGATCTCTGAATTAAGTGATCAAAAGTGCTTGCCATTACACCAAGTTACCTCTTTCCAAGAGGTTTTTGGAAATAATTCTCTCAGACTTTAGGCCACAAAAGAGTCAATTTGAATTGCATTTATCTGATGGCACCCTGCAACATATTTATTTTGGTTTAAACAGGTAAACACTTCTGTTAAAAAAAAAGAATTTGGAACAAGATTTTTTATCTGATTTATATGCAGAATTAAGTGCATGCTTTGTAAGTTTGTCCAAAGAACCGTGAATTTGGTGCACCTTTGCCTAGTTTCCAAAATAAATGTACAGGAATAAATTTAATAGTGTGCTGATTCACAGATTGAATTTTTTCAGTATTTTAGGGGGATAGCGTAGTAACCGAAATCTGTCATTTCACTATGTTTGCAGCACAAGAGAACACAAAAAAGTGCTTTGTAGGTTAAAAATAGAGACCATGAGATGTCACTGACATTTGAACTTGCCTCTCATCAACCTCCTGGCCACAATAACCTCTTGAAATCTAGTGCTCAGGTGGAGATTTTATTTCTGTATTTTGTAGGGATTTAAAAGTCGCTGAGAACAGTCATTTGACTATATTTGTAATAAGATAGATTATGAAGAAAGTGCTTGGTTAGTGAGAAAAAGAAGTCATTAGGTGTTATTGATAATTAAACATCAGAACACCTTAACAACTTGGCTACAAATAAGTGTTTAACACAGTCACAACTCCAAGTGCTTAGCTGAACATCAATTGCTCCATATTTAGAAGGATCTGCAAAATCACTGAGAGCTGTCATTGGACTATGATTTTAACATGAGTCATTTTCTTTAAAGTGTTTAGCAGGTAAGTATATAAAGAAATATTGGATTAACAAACAGTATATCAATGATTAAAGATTCAAGCTTCTCTTCCAAATACTTGTGCATTATTACCCGATCTCAGATTTTCTCTGTAATGACGATAAGCTAAAAAATTGTTGCCAGTGCATGAAACCTTGAATGGATCACTCTGCCATTGACATTCAACTACCACTTGCTAAATAATTTAAATAAACCTCATACACTGCTGGAACACTTCTGTCCATTTTTCTCTTTCCAGGATTAAATTTAAGATTGATACAAGGTGTAATAACAATTAACCAACCATGCGCATCTTTCAGTGAATATGACAAATTAAACCGTAGTCGGCAGGATTTGAACCTGCGCGGGGAAACCCCAATGGATTTCTAGTCCATCGGCTTAACCACTCGGCCACGACTACTTGTGATGAAAATCGTGTGAGCTGGAAATGACATTTTCTGCATTTTAAGATAATTTCATAATGAGTGGAAACTCTTACTTGACAATGTTTGAAATAATAGAGATTGTTACTAAAGTGCTTTGTAGGTCAGATAAAGAAATCATCAGGTCCCAGCGAGATTAGAACTCGGATCTCTGAATTAAGTGATCAAAAGTGCTTGCCATTACACCAAGTTACCCCTTTCCAAGAGGTTTTTGGAAATATTTCTCTCAGACTTTAGGCCACAAAAGAGTCAATTTGAATTGCATTTATCTGATGGCACACTGCAACATATTTATTTTGGTTTAAACAGGTAAACACTTCTGTTAAAAAAAAAGAATTTGGAACAAGATTTTTTATCTGATTTATATGCAGAATTAAGTGCATGCTTTGTAAGTTTGTCCAAAGAACCGTGAATTTGGTGAACCTTTGCCTAGTTTCCAAAATAAATGTACAGGAATAAATTTAATAGTGTGCTGATTCACAGATTGAATTTTTTCAGTATTTTAGGGGGATAGCGTAGTAACCGAAATCTGTCATTTCACTATGTTTGCAGCACAAGAGAACACAAAAAAGTGCTTTGTAGGTTAAAAATAGAGACCATGAGATGTCACTGACATTTGAACTTGCCTCTCATCAACCTCCTGCCCACAATAACCTCTTGAAATCTAGTGCTCAGGTGGAGATTTTATTTCTGTATTTTGTAGGGATTTAAAAGTCGCTGAGAACAGTCATATCACTATATTTGTAATAAGATAGATTATGAAGAAAGTGCTTGGTTAGTGAGAAAAAGAAGTCATTAGGTGTTATTGATAATTAAACATCAGAACACCTTAACAACTTGGCTACAAATAAGTGTTTAACACAGTCACAACTCCAAGTGCTTAGCTGAACATCAATTGCTCCATATTTAGAAGGATCTGCAAAATCACTGAGAGCTGTCATTGGACTATGATTTTAACATGAGTCATTTTCTTTAAAGTGTTTAGCAGGTAAGTATATAAAGAAATATTGGATTAACAAACAGTATATCAATGATTAAAGATTCAAGCTTCTCTTCCAAATACTTGTGCATTATTACCCGATCTCAGATTTTCTCTGTAATGACGATAAGCTAAAAAATTGTTGCCAGTGCATGAAACCTTGAATGGATCACTCTGCCATTGACATTCAACTACCACTTGCTAAATAATTTAAATAAACCTCATACGCTGCTGGAACACTTCTGTCCATTTTTCTCTTTCCAGGATTAAATTTAAGATTGATACAAGGTGTAATAACAATTAACCAACCATGCGCATCTTTCAGTGAATATGACAAATTAAACCGTAGTCGGCAGGATTTGAACCTGCGCAGGGAAACCCCAATGGATTTCTAGTCCATCGCCTTAACCACTCGCCCATGACTACTTGTGATGAAAATCGTGTGAGCTGGAAATGACATTTTCTGCATTTTAAGATAATTTCATAATGAGTGGAAACTCTTACTTGACAATGTTTGAAATAATAGAGATTGTTACTAAAGTGCTTTGTAGGTCAGATAAAGAAATCATCAGGTCCCAGCGAGATTAGAACTCGGATCTCTGAATTAAGTGATCAAAAGTGCTTGCCATTACACCAAGTTACCCCTTTCCAAGAGGTTTTTGGAAATATTTCTCTCAGACTTTAGGCCACAAAAGAGTCAATTTGAATTGCATTTATCTGATGGCACCCTGCAACATATTTATTTTGGTTTAAACAGGTAAACACTTCTGTTAAAAAAAAAAGAATTTGGAACAAGATTTTTTATCTGATTTATATGCAGAATTAAGTGCATGCTTTGTAAGTTTGTCCAAAGAACCGTGAATTTGGTGAACCTTTGCCTAGTTTCCAAAATAAATGTACAGGAATAAATTTAATAGTGTGCTGATTCACAGATTGAATTTTTTCAGTATTTTAGGGGGATAGCGTAGTAACCGAAATCTGTCATTTCACTATGTTTGCAGCACAAGAGAACACAAAAAAGTGCTTTGTAGGTTAAAAATAGAGACCATGAGATGTCACTGACATTTGAACTTGCCTCTCATCAACCTCCTGCCCACAATAACCTCTTGAAATCTAGTGCTCAGGTGGAGATTTTATTTCTGTATTTTGTAGGGATTTAAAAGTCGCTGAGAACAGTCATTTGACTATATTTCTAATAAGATAGATTATGAAGAAAGTGCTTGGTTAGTGAGAAAAAGAAGTCATTAGGTGTTATTGATAATTAAACATCAGAACACCTTAACAACTTGGCTACAAATAAGTGTTTAACACAGTCACAACTCCAAGTGCTTAGCTGAACATTAATTGCTCCATATTTAGAAGGATCTGCAAAGTCACTGAGAGCTGTCATTGGACTATGATTTTAACATGAGTCATTTTCTTTAAAGTGTTTAGCAGGTAAGTATATAAAGAAATATTGGATTAACAAACAGTATATCAATGATTAAACATTCAAGCTTCTCTTCCAAATACTTGTGCATTATTACCCGATCTCAGATTTTCTCTGTAATGACGATAAGCTAAAAAATTGTTGCCAGTGCATGAAACCTTGAATGGATCACTCTGCCATTGACATTCAACTACCACTTGCTAAATAATTTAAATAAACCTCATACGCTGCTGGAACACTTCCGTCCATTTTTCTCTTTCCAGGATTAAATTTAAGATTGATACAAGGTGTAATAACAATTAACCAACCATGTGCATCTTTCAGTGAATATGACAAATTAAACCGTAGTCGGCAGGATTTGAACCTGCGCGGGGAAACCCCAATGGATTTCTAGTCCATCGCCTTAACCACTCGGCCACGACTACTTGTGATGAAAATCGTGTGAGCTGGAAATGACATTTTCTGCATTTTAAGATAATTTCATAATGAGTGAAAACTCTTACTTGACAATGTTTGAAATAATAGAGATTGTTACTAAAGTGCTTTGTAGGTCAGATAAAGAAATCATCAGGTCCCAGCGAGATTAGAACTCGGATCTCTGAATTAAGTGATCAAAAGTGCTTGCCATTACACCAAGTTACCCCTTTCCAAGAGGTTTTTGGAAATAATTCTCTCAGACTTTAGGCCACAAAAGAGTCAATTTGAATTGCATTTATCTGATGGCACCCTGCAACATATTTATTTTGGTTTAAACAGGTAAACACTTCTGTTAAAAAAAAGAATTTGGAACAAGATTTTTTATCTGATTTATATGCAGAATTAAGTGCATGCTTTGTAAGTTTGTCCAAAGAACCGTGAATTTGGTGCACCTTTGCCTAGTTTCCAAAATAAATGTACAGGATAAAATTTAATAGTGTGCTGATTCACAGATTGAATTTTTTCAGTATTTTAGGGGGATAGCGTAGTAACCGAAATCTGTCATTTCACTATGTTTGCAGCACAAGAGAACACAAAAAAGTGCTTTGTAGGTTAAAAATAGAGACCATGAGATGTCACTGACATTTGAACTTGCCTCTCATCAACCTCCTGGCCACAATAACCTCTTGAAATCTAGTGCTCAGGTGGAGATTTTATTTCTGTATTTTGTAGGGATTTAAAAGTCGCTGAGAACAGTCATTTGACTATATTTGTAATAAGATAGATTATGAAGAAAGTGCTTGGTTAGTGAGAAAAAGAAGTCATTAGGTGTTATTGATAATTAAACATCAGAACACCTTAACAACTTGGCTACAAATAAGTGTTTAACACAGTCACAACTCCAA
>NC_134411.1:44054615-44057115 GCF_038048845.1 Mixophyes fleayi | reverse complement strand
AAGTGCTTGCCATTACACCATGTTACCCCTTTCCAAGAGGTTTTTGGAAATAATTCTCTTAGACTTTAAGCCACAAAAGAGTAAATTTGAATTGCATTTATCTGATGGCACCCTGCAACATATTTATTTTGGTTTAAACAGGTTAACACTTCTGTTAAAAAAAAAGAATTTGGAACAAGATTTTTTATCTGATTTATATGCAGAATTAAGTGCATGCTTTGTAAGTTTGTCCAAAGAACCGTGAATTTGGTGAACCTTTGCCTAGTTTCCAAAATAAATGTACAGGAATAAATTTAATAGTGTGCTGATTCACAGATTGAATTTTTTCAGTATTTTAGGGGGATAGCGTAGTAACCGAAATCTGTCATTTCACTATGTTTGCAGCACAAGAGAACACAAAAAAGTGCTTTGTAGGTTAAAAATAGAGACCATGAGATGTCACTGACATTTGAACTTGCCTCTCATCAACCTCCTGGCCACAATAACCTCTTGAAATCTAGTGCTCAGGTGGAGATTTTATTTCTGTATTTTGTAGGGATTTAAAAGTCGCTGAGAACAGTCATTTGACTATATTTGTAATAAGATAGATTATGAAGAAAGTGCTTGGTTAGTGAGAAAAAGAAGTCATTAGGTGTTATTGATAATTAAACATCAGAACACCTTAACAACTTGGCTACAAATAAGTGTTTAACACAGTCACAACTCCAAGTGCTTAGCTGAACATTAATTGCTCCATATTTAGAAGGATCTGCAAAATCACTGAGAGCTGTCATTGGACTATGATTTTAACATGAGTCATTTTCTTTAAAGTGTTTAGCAGGTAAGTATATAAAGAAATATTGGATTAACAAACAGTATATCAATGATTAAAGATTCAAGCTTCTCTTCCAAATACTTGTGCATTATTACCCGATCTCAGATTTTCTCTGTAATGACGATAAGCTAAAAAATTGTTGCCAGTGCATGAAACCTTGAATGGATCACTCTGCCATTGACATTCAACTACCACTTGCTAAATAATTTAAATAAACCTCATACGCTGCTGGAACACTTCTGTCCATTTTTCTCTTTCCAGGATTAAATTTAAGATTGATACAAGGTGTAATAACAATTAACCAACCATGTGCATCTTTCAGTGAATATGACAAATTAAACCGTAGTTGGCAGGATTTGAACCTGCGCGGGGAAACCCCAATGGATTTCTAGTCCATCGCCTTAACCACTCGGCCACAACTACTTGTGATGAAAATCGTGTGAGCTGGAAATGACATTTTCTGCATTTTAAGATAATTTCATAATGAGTGGAAACTCTTACTTAACAATGTTTGAAATAATAGAGATTGTTACTAAAGTGCTTTGTAGGTCAGATAAAGAAATCATCAGGTCCCAGCGAGATTAGAAGTCGGATCTCTGAATTAAGTGATCAAAAGTGCTTGCCATTACACCATGTTACCCCTTTCCAAGAGGTTTTTGGAAATAATTCTCTTAGACTTTAAGCCACAAAAGAGTAAATTTGAATTGCATTTATCTGATGGCACCCTGCAACATATTTATTTTGGTTTAAACAGGTTAACACTTCTGTTAAAAAAAAAGAATTTGGAACAAGATTTTTTATCTGATTTATATGCAGAATTAAGTGCATGCTTTGTAAGTTTGTCCAAAGAACCGTGAATTTGGTGAACCTTTGCCTAGTTTCCAAAATAAATGTACAGGAATAAATTTAATAGTGTGCTGATTCACAGATTGAATTTTTTCAGTATTTTAGGGGGATAGCGTAGTAACCGAAATCTGTCATTTCACTATGTTTGCAGCACAAGAGAACACAAAAAAGTGCTTTGTAGGTTAAAAATAGAGACCATGAGATGTCACTGACATTTGAACTTGCCTCTCATCAACCTCCTGGCCACAATAACCTCTTGAAATCTAGTGCTCAGGTGGAGATTTTATTTCTGTATTTTGTAGGGATTTAAAAGTCGCTGAGAACAGTCATTTGACTATATTTGTAATAAGATAGATTATGAAGAAAGTGCTTGGTTAGTGAGAAAAAGAAGTCATTAGGTGTTATTGATAATTAAACATCAGAACACCTTAACAACTTGGCTACAAATAAGTGTTTAACACAGTCACAACTCCAAGTGCTTAGCTGAACATTAATTGCTCCATATTTAGAAGGATCTGCAAAATCACTGAGAGCTGTCATTGGACTATGATTTTAACATGAGTCATTTTCTTTAAAGTGTTTAGCAGGTAAGTATATAAAAAAATATTGGATTAACAAACAGTATATCAATGATTAAAGATTCAAGCTTCTCTTCCAAATACTTGTGCATTATTACCCAATCTCAGATTTTCTCTGTAATGACGATAAGCTAAAAAATTGTTGCCAGTGCATGAAACCTTGAATGGATCACTCTGCCATTGACATTCAACTACCACTTGCTAAATAATTTAAATAAACCTCATACGCTGCTGGAACACTTCTGTCCATTTTTCTCTTTCC
>NC_134411.1:44042115-44044615 GCF_038048845.1 Mixophyes fleayi | reverse complement strand
ATGAGTGGAAACTCTTACTTGACAATGTTTGAAATAATAGAGATTGTTACTAAAGTGCTTTGTAGGTCAGATAAAGAAATCATCAGGTCCCAGCGAGATTAGAACTCGGATCTCTGAATTAAGTGATCAAAAGTGCTTGCCATTACACCAAGTTACCCCTTTCCAAGAGGTTTTTGGAAATAATTCTCTCAGACTTTAGGCCACAAAAGAGTCAATTTGAATTGCATTTATCTGATGGCACCCTGCAACATATTTATTTTGGTTTAAACAGGTAAACACTTCTGTTAAAAAAAAAGAATTTGGAACAAGATTTTTTATCTGATTTATATGCAGAATTAAGTGCATGCTTTTTAAGTTTGTCCAAAGAACCGTGAATTTGGTGCACCTTTGCCTAGTTTCCAAAATAAATGTACAGGAATAAATTTAATAGTGTGCTGATTCACAGATTGAATTTTTTCAGTATTTTAGGGGGATAGCGTAGTAACCGAAATCTGTCATTTCACTATGTTTGCAGCACAAGAGAACACAAAAAAGTGCTTTGTAGGTTAAAAATAGAGACCATGAGATGTCACTGACATTTGAACTTGCCTCTCATCAACCTCCTGGCCACAATAACCTCTTGAAATCTAGTGCTCAGGTGGAGATTTTATTTCTGTATTTTGTAGGGATTTAAAAGTCGCTGAGAACAGTCATTTGACTATATTTCTAATAAGATAGATTATGAAGAAAGTGCTTGGTTAGTGAGAAAAAGAAGTCATTAGGTGTTATTAATAATTAAACATCAGAACACCTTAACAACTTGGCTACAAATAAGTGTTTAACACAGTCACAACTCCAAGTGCTTAGCTGAACATTAATTGCTCCATATTTAGAAGGATCTGCAAAATCACTGAGAGCTGTCATTGGACTATGATTTTAACATGAGTCATTTTCTTTAAAGTGTTTAGCAGGTAAGTATATAAAGAAATATTGGATTAACAAACAGTATATCAATGATTAAAGATTCAAGCTTCTCTTCCAAATACTTGTGCATTATTACCCGATCTCAGATTTTCTCTGTAATGACGATAAGCTAAAAAATTGTTGCCAGTGCATGAAACCTTGAATGGATCACTCTGCCATTTACATTCAACTACCACTTGCTAAATAATTTAAATAAACCTCATACGCTGCTGGAACACTTCTGTCCATTTTTCTCTTTCCAGGATTAAATTTAAGATTGATACAAGGTGTAATAACAATTAACCAACCATGCGCATCTTTCAGTGAATATGACAAATTAAACCGTAGTGGGCAGGATTTGAACCTGCGCGGGGAAACCCCAATGGATTTCTAGTCCATCGCCTTAACCACTCGGCCACGACTACTTGTGATGAAAATCGTGTGAGCTGGAAATGACATTTTCTGCATTTTAAGATAATTTCATAATGAGTGGAAACTCTTACTTGACAATGTTTGAAATAATAGAGATTGTTACTAAAGTGCTTTGTAGGTCAGATAAAGAAATCATCAGGTCCCAGCGAGATTAGAACTCGGATCTCTGAATTAAGTGATCAAAAGTGCTTGCCATTACACCAAGTTACCCCTTTCCAAGAGGTTTTTGGAAATAATTCTCTCAGACTTTAGGCCACAAAAGAGTCAATTTGAATTGCATTTATCTGATGGCACCCTGCAACATATTTATTTTGGTTTAAACAGGTAAACACTTCTGTTAAAAAAAAAGAATTTGGAACAAGATTTTTTATCTGATTTATATGCAGAATTAAGTGCATGCTTTGTAAGTTTGTCCAAAGAACCGTGAATTTGGTGCACCTTTGCCTAGTTTCCAAAATAAATGTACAGGAATAAATTTAATAGTGTGCTGATTCACAGATTGAATTTTTTCAGTATTTTAGGGGGATAGCGTAGTAACCGAAATCTGTCATTTCACTATGTTTGCAGCACAAGAGAACACAAAAAAGTGCTTTGTAGGTTAAAAATAGAGACCATGAGATGTCACTGACATTTGAACTTGCCTCTCATCAACCTCCTGGCCACAATAACCTCTTGAAATCTAGTGCTCAGGTGGAGATTTTATTTCTGTATTTTGTAGGGATTTAAAAGTCGCTGAGAACAGTCATTTGACTATATTTCTAATAAGATAGATTATGAAGAAAGTGCTTGGTTAGTGAGAAAAAGAAGTCATTAGGTGTTATTGATAATTAAACATCAGAACACCTTAACAACTTGGCTACAAATAAGTGTTTAACACAGCCACAACTCCAAGTGCTTAGCTGAACATTAATTGCTCCATATTTAGAAGGATCTGCAAAATCACTGAGAGCTGTCATTGGACTATGATTTTAACATGAGTCATTTTCTTTAAAGTGTTTAGCAGGTAAGTATATAAAGAAATATTGGATTAACAAACAGTATATCAATGATTAAAGATTCAAGCTTCTCTTCCAAATACTTGTGCATTATTAACCGATCTCAGATTTTCTCTGTAATGACGATAAGC
>NC_134411.1:44027115-44037115 GCF_038048845.1 Mixophyes fleayi | reverse complement strand
GAACCGTGAATTTGGTGCACCTTTGCCTAGTTTCCAAAATAAATGTACAGGAATAAATTTAATAGTGTGCTGATTCACAGATTGAATTTTTTCAGTATTTTAGGGGGATAGCGTAGTAACCGAAATCTGTCATTTCACTATGTTTGCAGCACAAGAGAACACAAAAAAGTGCTTTGTAGGTTAAAAATAGAGACCATGAGATGTCACTGACATTTGAACTTGCCTCTCATCAACCTCCTGGCCACAATAACCTTTCGAAATCTAGTGCTCAGGTGGAGATTTTATTTCTGTATTTTGTAGGGATTTAAAAGTCGCTGAGAACAGTCATTTGACTATATTTCTAATAAGATAGATTATGAAGAAAGTGCTTGGTTAGTGAGAAAAAGAAGTCATTAGGTGTTATTGATAATTAAACATCAGAACACCTTAACAACTTGGCTACAAATAAGTGTTTAACACAGTCACAACTCCAAGTGCTTAGCTGAACATTAATTGCTCCATATTTAAAAGGATCTGCAAAATCACTGAGAGCTGTCATTGGACTATGATTTTAACATGAGTCATTTTCTTTAAAGTGTTTAGCAGGTAAGTATATAAAGAAATATTGGATTAACAAACAGTATATCAATGATTAAAGATTCAAGCTTCTCTTCCAAATACTTGTGCATTATTACCCGATCTCAGATTTTCTCTGTAATGACGATAAGCTAAAAAATTGTTGCCAGTGCATGAAACCTTGAATGGATCACTCTGCCATTTACATTCAACTACCACTTGCTAAATAATTTAAATAAACCTCATACGCTGCTGGAACACTTCTGTCCATTTTTCTCTTTCCAGGATTAAATTTAAGATTGATACAAGGTGTAATAACAATTAACCAACCATGCGCATCTTTCAGTGAATATGACAAATTAAACCGTAGTCGGCAGGATTTGAACCTGCGCGGGGAAACCCCAATGGATTTCTAGTCCATCGGCTTAACCACTCGGCCACGACTACTTGTGATGAAAATCGTGTGAGCTGGAAATGACATTTTCTGCATTTTAAGATAATTTCATAATGAGTGGAAACTCTTACTTGACAATGTTTGAAATAATAGAGATTGTTACTAAAGTGCTTTGTAGGTCAGATAAAGAAATCATCAGGTCCCAGCGAGATTAGAACTCGGATCTCTGAATTAAGTGATCAAAAGTGCTTGCCATTACACCAAGTTACCCCTTTCCAAGAGGTTTTTGGAAATAATTCTCTCAGACTTTAGGCCACAAAAGAGTCAATTTGAATTGCATTTATCTGATGGCACCCTGCAACATATTTATTTTGGTTTAAACAGGTAAACACTTCTGTTAAAAAAAAAGAATTTGGAACAAGATTTTTTATCTGATTTATATGCAGAATTAAGTGCATGCTTTGTAAGTTTGTCCAAAGAACCGTGAATTTGGTGCACCTTTGCCTAGTTTCCAAAATAAATGTACAGGATAAAATTTAATAGTGTGCTGATTCACAGATTGAATTTTTTCAGTATTTTAGGGGGATAGCGTAGTAACCGAAATCTGTCATTTCACTATGTTTGCAGCACAAGAGAACACAAAAAAGTGCTTTGTAGGTTAAAAATAGAGACCATGAGATGTCACTGACATTTGAACTTGCCTCTCATCAACCTCCTGGCCACAATAACCTCTTGAAATCTAGTGCTCAGGTGGAGATTTTATTTCTGTATTTTGTAGGGATTTAAAAGTCGCTGAGAACAGTCATTTGACTATATTTCTAATAAGATAGATTATGAAGAAAGTGCTTGGTTAGTGAGAAAAAGAAGTCATTAGGTGTTATTGATAATTAAACATCAGAACACCTTAACAACTTGGCTACAAATAAGTGTTTAACACAGTCACAACTCCAAGTGCTTAGCTGAACATTAATTGCTCCATATTTAGAAGGATCTGCAAAATCACTGAGAGCTGTCATTGGACTATGATTTTAACATGAGTCATTTTCTTTAAAGTGTTTAGCAGGTAAGTATATAAAGAAATATTGGATTAACAAACAGTATATCAATGATTAAAGATTCAAGCTTCTCTTCCAAATACTTGTGCATTATTACCCGATCTCAGATTTTCTCTGTAATGACGATAAGCTAAAAAATTGTTGCCAGTGCATGAAACCTTGAATGGATCACTCTGCCATTTACATTCAACTACCACTTGCTAAATAATTTAAATAAACCTCATACGCTGCTGGAACACTTCTGTCCATTTTTCTCTTTCCAGGATTAAATTTAAGATTGATACAAGGTGTAATAACAATTAACCAACCATGCGCATCTTTCAGTGAATATGACAAATTAAACCGTAGTCGGCAGGATTTGAACCTGCGCGGGGAAACCCCAATGGATTTCTAGTCCATCGGCTTAACCACTCGGCCACGACTACTTGTGATGAAAATTGTGTGAGCTGGAAATGACATTTTCTGCATTTTAAGATAATTTCATAATGAGTGGAAACTCTTACTTGACAATGTTTGAAATAATAGAGATTGTTACTAAAGTGCTTTGTAGGTCAGATAAAGAAATCATCAGGTCCCAGCGAGATTAGAACTCGGATCTCTGAATTAAGTGATCAAAAGTGCTTGCCATTACACCAAGTTACCCCTTTCCAAGAGGTTTTTGGAAATAATTCTCTCAGACTTTAGGCCACAAAAGAGTCAATTTGAATTGCATTTATCTGATGGCACCCTGCAACATATTTATTTTGGTTTAAACAGGTAAACACTTCTGTTAAAAAAAAAGAATTTGGAACAAGATTTTTTATCTGATTTATATGCAGAATTAAGTGCATGCTTTGTAAGTTTGTCCAAAGAACCGTGAATTTGGTGCACCTTTGCCTAGTTTCCAAAATAAATGTACAGGATAAAATTTAATAGTGTGCTGATTCACAGATTGAATTTTTTCAGTATTTTAGGGGGATAGCGTAGTAACCGAAATCTGTCATTTCACTATGTTTGCAGCACAAGAGAACACAAAAAAGTGCTTTGTAGGTTAAAAATAGAGACCATGAGATGTCACTGACATTTGAACTTGCCTCTCATCAACCTCCTGGCCACAATAACCTCTTGAAATCTAGTGCTCAGGTGGAGATTTTATTTCTGTATTTTGTAGGGATTTAAAAGTCGCTGAGAACAGTCATTTGACTATATTTCTAATAAGATAGATTATGAAGAAAGTGCTTGGTTAGTGAGAAAAAGAAGTCATTAGGTGTTATTGATAATTAAACATCAGAACACCTTAACAACTTGGCTACAAATAAGTGTTTAACACAGTCACAACTCCAAGTGCTTAGCTGAACATTAATTGCTCCATATTTAGAAGGATCTGCAAAATCACTGAGAGCTGTCATTGGACTATGATTTTAACATGAGTCATTTTCTTTAAAGTGTTTAGCAGGTAAGTAAATAAAGAAATATTGGATTAACAAACAGTATATCAATGATTAAAGATTCAAGCTTCTCTTCCAAATACTTGTGCATTATTACCCGATCTCAGATTTTCTCTGTAATGACGATAAGCTAAAAAATTGTTGCCAGTGCATGAAACCTTGAATGGATCACTCTGCCATTTACATTCAACTACCACTTGCTAAATAATTTAAATAAACCTCATACGCTGCTGGAACACTTCTGTCCATTTTTCTCTTTCCAGGATTAAATTTAAGATTGATACAAGGTGTAATAACAATTAACCAACCATGCGCATCTTTCAGTGAATATGACAAATTAAACCGTAGTCGGCAGGATTTGAACCTGCGCGGGGAAACCCCAATGGATTTCTAGTCCATCGGCTTAACCACTCGGCCACGACTACTTGTGATGAAAATTGTGTGAGCTGGAAATGACATTTTCTGCATTTTAAGATAATTTCATAATGAGTGGAAACTCTTACTTGACAATGTTTGAAATAATAGAGATTGTTACTAAAGTGCTTTGTAGGTCAGATAAAGAAATCATCAGGTCCCAGCGAGATTAGAACTCGGATCTCTGAATTAAGTGATCAAAAGTGCTTGCCATTACACCAAGTTACCCCTTTCCAAGAGGTTTTTGGAAATAATTCTCTCAGACTTTAGGCCACAAAAGAGTCAATTTGAATTGCATTTATCTGATGGCACCCTGCAACATATTTATTTTGGTTTAAACAGGTAAACACTTCTGTTAAAAAAAAAGAATTTGGAACAAGATTTTTTATCTGATTTATATGCAGAATTAAGTGCATGCTTTGTAAGTTTGTCCAAAGAACCGTGAATTTGGTGCACCTTTGCCTAGTTTCCAAAATAAATGTACAGGAATAAATTTAATAGTGTGCTGATTCACAGATTGAATTTTTTCAGTATTTTAGGGGGATAGCGTAGTAACCGAAATCTGTCATTTCACTATGTTTGCAGCACAAGAGAACACAAAAAAGTGCTTTGTAGGTTAAAAATAGAGACCATGAGATGTCACTGACATTTGAACTTGCCTCTCATCAACCTCCTGGCCACAATAACGTCTTGAAATCTAGTGCTCAGGTGGAGATTTTATTTCTGTATTTTGTAGGGATTTAAAAGTCGCTGAGAACAGTCATTTGACTATATTTCTAATAAGATAGATTATGAAGAAAGTGCTTGGTTAGTGAGAAAAAGAAGTCATTAGGTGTTATTGATAATTAAACATCAGAACACCTTAACAACTTGGCTACAAATAAGTGTTTAACACAGTCACAACTCCAAGTGCTTAGCTGAACATTAATTGCTCCATATTTAGAAGGATCTGCAAAGTCACTGAGAGCTGTCATTGGACTATGATTTTAACATGAGTCATTTTCTTTAAAGTGTTTAGCAGGTAAGTATATAAAGAAATATTGGATTAACAAACAGTATATCAATGATTAAAGATTCAAGCTTCTCTTCCAAATACTTGTGCATTATTACCCGATCTCAGATTTTCTCTGTAATGACGATAAGCTAAAAAATTGTTGCCAGCACATGAAACCTTGAATGGATCACTCTGCCATTGACATTCAACTACCACTTGCTAAATAATTTAAATAAACCTCATACGCTGCTGGAACACTTCTGTCCATTTTTCTCTTTCCAGGATTAAATTTAAGATTGATACAAGGTGTAATAACAATTAACCAACCATGCGCATCTTTCAGTGAATATGACAAATTAAACCGTAGTCGGCAGGATTTGAACCTGCGCGGGGAAACCCCAATGGATTTCTAGTCCATCGCCTTAACCACTCGGCCACGACTACTTGTGATGAAAATCGTGTGAGCTGGAAATGACATTTTCTGCATTTTAAGATAATTTCATAATGAGTGGAAACTCTTACTTGACAATGTTTGAAATAATAGAGATTGTTACTAAAGTGCTTTGTAGGTCAGATAAAGAAATCATCAGGTCCCAGCGAGATTAGAACTCGGATCTCTGAATTAAGTGATCAAAAGTGCTTGCCATTACACCAAGTTACCCCTTTCCAAGAGGTTTTTGGAAATAATTCTCTCAGACTTTAGGCCACAAAAGAGTCAATTTGAATTGCATTTATCTGATGGCACCCTGCAACATATTTATTTTGGTTTAAACAGGTAAACACTTCTGTTAAAAAAAAAGAATTTGGAACAAGATTTTTTATCTGATTTATATGCAGAATTAAGTGCATGCTTTGTAAGTTTGTCCAAAGAACCGTGAATTTGGTGCACCTTTGCCTAGTTTCCAAAATAAATGTACAGGAATAAATTTAATAGTGTGCTGATTCACAGATTGAATTTTTTCAGTATTTTAGGGGGATAGCGTAGTAACCGAAATCTGTCATTTCACTATGTTTGCAGCACAAGAGAACACAAAAAAGTGCTTTGTAGGTTAAAAATAGAGACCATGAGATGTCACTGACATTTGAACTTGCCTCTCATCAACCTCCTGGCCACAATAACCTCTTGAAATCTAGTGCTCATGTGGAGATTTTATTTCTGTATTTTGTAGGGATTTAAAAGTCGCTGAGAACAGTCATTTGACTATATTTCTAATAAGATAGATTATGAAGAAAGTGCTTGGTTAGTGAGAAAAAGAAGTCATTAGGTGTTATTGATAATTAAACATCAGAACACCTTAACAACTTGGCTACAAATAAGTGTTTAACACAGTCACAACTCCAAGTGCTTAGCTGAACATTAATTGCTCCATATTTAGAAGGATCTGCAAAGTCACTGAGAGCTGTCATTGGACTATGATTTTAACATGAGTCATTTTCTTTAAAGTGTTTAGCAGGTAAGTATATAAAGAAATATTGGATTAACAAACAGTATATCAATGATTAAACATTCAAGCTTCTCTTCCAAATACTTGTGCATTATTACCCGATCTCAGATTTTCTCTGTAATGACGATAAGCTAAAAAATTGTTGCCAGCACATGAAACCTTGAATGGATCACTCTGCCATTGACATTCAACTACCACTTGCTAAATAATTTAAATAAACCTCATACGCTGCTGGAACACTTCTGTCCATTTTTCTCTTTCCAGGATTAAATTTAAGATTGATACAAGGTGTAATAACAATTAACCAACCATGCGCATCTTTCAGTGAATATGACAAATTAAACCGTAGTCGGCAGGATTTGAACCTGCGCGGGGAAACCCCAATGGATTTCTAGTCCATCGCCTTAACCACTCGGCCACGACTACTTGTGATGAAAATCGTGTGAGCTGGAAATGACATTTTCTGCATTTTAAGATAATTTCATAATGAGTGGAAACTCTTACTTGACAATGTTTGAAATAATAGAGATTGTTACTAAAGTGCTTTGTAGGTCAGATAAAGAAATCATCAGGTCCCAGCGAGATTAGAAGTCGGATCTCTGAATTAAGTGATCAAAAGTGCTTGCCATTACACCAAGTTACCCCTTTCCAAGAGGTTTTTGGAAATAATTCTCTCAGACTTTAAGCCACAAAAGAGTCAATTTGAATTGCATTTATCTGATGGCACCCTGCAACATATTTATTTTGGTTTAAACAGGTAAACACTTCTGTTAAAAAAAAAGAATTTGGAACAAGATTTTTTATCTGATTTATATGCAGAATTAAGTGCATGCTTTGTAAGTTTGTCCAAAGAACCGTGAATTTGGTGCACCTTTGCCTAGTTTCCAAAATAAATGTACAGGAATAAATTTAATAGTGTGCTGATTCACAGATTGAATTTTTTCAGTATTTTAGGGGGATAGCGTAGTAACCGAAATCTGTCATTTCACTATGTTTGCAGCACAAGAGAACACAAAAAAGTGCTTTGTAGGTTAAAAATAGAGACCATGAGATGTCACTGACATTTGAACTTGCCTCTCATCAACCTCCTGGCCACAATAACCTCTTGAAATCTAGTGCTCAGGTGGAGATTTTATTTCTGTATTTTGTAGGGATTTAAAAGTTGCTGAGAACAGTCATTTGACTATATTTGTAATAAGATAGATTATGAAGAAAGTGCTTGGTTAGTGAGAAAAAGAAGTCATTAGGTGTTATTGATAATTAAACATCAGAACACCTTAACAACTTGGCTACAAATAAGTGTTTAACACAGTCACAACTCCAAGTGCTTAGCTGAACATTAATTGCTCCATATTTAGAAGGATCTGCAAAATCACTGAGAGCTGTCATTGGACTATGATTTTAACATGAGTCATTTTCTTTAAAGTGTTTAGCAGGTAAGTATATAAAGAAATATTGGATTAACAAACAGTATATCAATGATTAAAGATTCAAGCTTCTCTTCCAAATACTTGTGCATTATTACCCGATCTCAGATTTTCTCTGTAATGACGATAAGCTAAAAAATTGTTGCCAGTGCATGAAACCTTGAATGGATCACTCTGCCATTGACATTCAACTACCACTTGCTAAATAATTTAAATAAACCTCATACGCTGCTGGAACACTTCTGTCCATTTTTCTCTTTCCAGGATTAAATTTAAGATTGATACAAGGTGTAATAACAATTAACCAACCATGCGCATCTTTCAGTGAATATGACAAATTAAACCATAGTCGGCAGGATTTGAACCTGCGCGGGGAAACCCCAATGGATTTCTAGTCCATCGCCTTAACCACTCGGCCATGACTATTTGTGATGAAAAACGTGTGAGCTGGAAATGACATTTTCTGCATTTTAAGATAATTTCATAATCAGTGGAAACTCTTACTTGACAATGTTTGAAATAATAGAGATTGTTACTAAAGTGCTTTGTAGGTCAGATAAAGAAATCATCAGGTCCCAGCGAGATTAGAACTCGGATCTCTGAATTAAGTGATCAAAAGTGCTTGCCATTACACCAAGTTACCCCTTTCCAAGAGGTTTTTGGAAATAATTCTCTCAGACTTTAAGCCACAAAAGAGTCAATTTGAATTGCATTTATCTGATGGCACCCTGCAACATATTTATTTTGGTTTAAACAGGTAAACACTTCTGTTAAAAAAAAAGAATTTGGAACAAGATTTTTTATCTGATTTATATGCAGAATTAAGTGCATGCTTTGTAAGTTTGTCCAAAGAACCGTGAATTTGGTGAACCTTTGCCTAGTTTCCAAAATAAATGTACAGGAATAAATTTAATAGTGTGCTGATTCACAGATTGAATTTTTTCAGTATTTTAGGGGGATAGCGTAGTAACCGAAATCTGTCATTTCACTATGTTTGCAGCACAAGAGAACACAAAAAAGTGCTTTGTAGGTTAAAAATAGAGACCATGAGATGTCACTGACATTTGAACTTGCCTCTCATCAACCTCCTGGCCACAATAACCTCTTGAAATCTAGTGCTCAGGTGGAGATTTTATTTCTGTATTTTGTAGGGATTTAAAAGTCGCTGAGAACAGTCATTTGACTATATTTGTAATAAGATAGATTATGAAGAAAGTGCTTGGTTAGTGAGAAAAAGAAGTCATTAGGTGTTATTGATAATTAAACATCAGAACACCTTAACAACTTGGCTACAAATAAGTGTTTAACACAGTCACAACTCCAAGTGCTTAGCTGAACATTAATTGCTCCATATTTAGAAGGATCTGCAAAATCACTGAGAGCTGTCATTGGACTATGATTTTAACATGAGTCATTTTCTTTAAAGTGTTTAGCAGGTAAGTATATAAAGAAATATTGGATTAACAAACAGTATATCAATGATTAAAGATTCAAGCTTCTCTTCCAAATACTTGTGCATTATTACCCGATCTCAGATTTTCTCTGTAATGACGATAAGCTAAAAAATTGTTGCCAGTGCCTGAAACCTTGAATGGATCTCTCTGCCATTGACATTCAACTACCACTTGCTAAATAATTTAAATAAACCTCATACGCTGCTGGAACACTTCTGTCCATTTTTCTCTTTCCAGGATTAAATTTAAGATTGATACAAGGTGTAATAACAATTAACCAACCATGCGCATCTTTCAGTGAATATGACAAATTAAACCGTAGTCGGCAGGATTTGAACCTGCGCGGGGAAACCCCAATGGATTTCTAGTCCATCGCCTAAACCACTCGGCCACGACTACTTGTGATGAAAATCGTGTGAGCTGGAAATGACATTTTCTGCATTTTAAGATAATTTCATAATGAGTGGAAACTCTTACTTGACAATGTTTGAAATAATAGAGATTGTTACTAAAGTGCTTTGTAGGTCAGATAAAGAAATCATCAGGTCCCAGCGAGATTAGAACTCGGATCTCTGAATTAAGTGATCAAAAGTGCTTGCCATTACACCAAGTTACCCCTTTCCAAGAGGTTTTTGGAAATAATTCTCTCAGACTTTAGGCCACAAAAGAGTCAATTTGAATTGCATTTATCTGATGGCACCCTGCAACATATTTATTTTGGTTTAAACAGGTAAACACTTCTGTTAAAAAAAAAGAATTTGGAACAAGATTTTTTATCTGATTTATATGCAGAATTAAGTGCATGCTTTGTAAGTTTGTCCAAAGAACCGTGAAT
>NC_134411.1:44019615-44024615 GCF_038048845.1 Mixophyes fleayi | reverse complement strand
CAATGTTTGAAATAATAGAGATTGTTACTAAAGTGCTTTGTAGGTCAGATAAAGAAATCATCAGGTCCCAGCGAGATTAGAAGTCGGATCTCTGAATTAAGTGATCAAAAGTGCTTGCCATTACACCAAGTTACCCCTTTCCAAGAGGTTTTTGGAAATAATTCTCTCAGACTTTAAGCCACAAAAGAGTCAATTTGAATTGCATTTATCTGATGGCACCCTGCAACATATTTATTTTGGTTTAAACAGGTAAACACTTCTGTTAAAAAAAAAGAATTTGGAACAAGATTTTTTATCTGATTTATATGCAGAATTAAGTGCATGCTTTGTAAGTTTGTCCAAAGAACCGTGAATTTGGTGAACCTTTGCCTAGTTTCCAAAATAAATGTACAGGAATAAATTAATAGTGTGCTGATTCACAGATTGAATTTTTTCAGTATTTTAGGGGGATAGCGTAGTAACCGAAATCTGTCATTTCACTATGTTTGCAGCACAAGAGAACACAAAAAAGTGCTTTGTAGGTTAAAAATAGAGACCATGAGATGTCACTGACATTTGAACTTGCCTCTCATCAACCTCCTGGCCACAATAACCTCTTGAAATCTAGTGCTCAGGTGGAGATTTTATTTCTGTATTTTGTAGGGATTTAAAAGTCGCTGAGAACAGTCATTTGACTATATTTCTAATAAGATAGATTATGAAGAAAGTGCTTGGTTAGTGAGAAAAAGAAGTCATTAGGTGTTATTGATAATTAAACATCAGAACACCTTAACAACTTGGCTACAAATAAGTGTTTAACACAGTCACAACTCCAAGTGCTTAGCTGAACATTAATTGCTCCATATTTAGAAGGATCTGCAAAATCACTGAGGGCTGTCATTGGACTATGATTTTAACATGAGTCATTTTCTTTAAAGTGTTTAGCAGGTAAGTATATAAAGAAATATTGGATTAACAAACAGTATATCAATGATTAAAGATTCAAGCTTCTCTTCCAAATACTTGTGCATTATTACCCGATCTCAGATTTTCTCTGTAATGACGATAAGCTAAAAAATTGTTGCCAGTGCATGAAACCTTGAATGGATCACTCTGCCATTGACATTCAACTACCACTTGCTAAATAATTTAAATAAACCTCATACGCTGCTGGAACACTTCTGTCCATTTTTCTCTTTCCAGGATTAAATTTAAGATTGATACAAGGTGTAATAACAATTAACCAACCATGCGCATCTTTCAGTGAATATGACAAATTAAACCGTAGTCGGCAGGATTTGAACCTGCGCGGGGAAACCCCAATGGATTTCTAGTCCATCGCCTTAACCACTCGGCCACGACTACTTGTGATGAAAATCGTGTGAGCTGGAAATGACATTTTCTGCATTTTAAGATAATTTCATAATGAGTGGAAACTCTTACTTGACAATGTTTGAAATAATAGAGATTGTTACTAAAGTGCTTTGTAGGTCAGATAAAGAAATCATCAGGTCCCAGCGAGATTAGAAGTCGGATCTCTGAATTAAGTGATCAAAAGTGCTTGCCATTACACCAAGTTACCCCTTTCCAAGAGGTTTTTGGAAATAATTCTCTCAGACTTTAGGCCACAAAAGAGTCAATTTGAATTGCATTTATCTGATGGCACCCTGCAACATATTTATTTTGGTTTAAACAGGTAAACACTTCTGTTAAAAAAAAAGAATTTGGAACAAGATTTTTTATCTGATTTATATGCAGAATTAAGTGCATGCTTTGTAAGTTTGTCCAAAGAACCGTGAATTTGGTGCACCTTTGCCTAGTTTCCAAAATAAATGTACAGGAATAAATTTAATAGTGTGCTGATTCACAGATTGAATTTTTTCAGTATTTTAGGGGGATAGCGTAGTAACCGAAATCTGTCATTTCACTATGTTTGCAGCACAAGAGAACACAAAAAAGTGCTTTGTAGGTTAAAAATAGAGACCATGAGATGTCACTGACATTTGAACTTGCCTCTCATCAACCTCCTGGCCACAATAACCTCTTGAAATCTAGTGCTCAGGTGGAGATTTTATTTCTGTATTTTGTAGGGATTTAAAAGTCGCTGAGAACAGTCATTTGACTATATTTCTAATAAGATAGATTATGAAGAAAGTGCTTGGTTAGTGAGAAAAAGAAGTCATTAGGTGTTATTGATAATTAAACATCAGAACACCTTAACAACTTGGCTACAAATAAGTGTTTAACACAGTCACAACTCCAAGTGCTTAGCTGAACATTAATTGCTCCATATTTAGAAGGATCTGCAAAATCACTGAGAGCTGTCATTGGACTATGATTTTAACATGAGTCATTTTCTTTAAAGTGTTTAGCAGGTAAGTATATAAAGAAATATTGGATTAACAAACAGTATATCAATGATTAAAGATTCAAGCTTCTCTTCCAAATACTTGTGCATTATTACCCGATCTCAGATTTTCTCTGTAATGACGATAAGCTAAAAAATTGTTGCCAGTGCATGAAACCTTGAATGGATCACTCTGCCATTTACATTCAACTACCACTTGCTAAATAATTTAAATAAACCTCATACGCTGCTGGAACACTTCTGTCCATTTTTCTCTTTCCAGGATTAAATTTAAGATTGATACAAGGTGTAATAACAATTAACCAACCATGCGCATCTTTCAGTGAATATGACAAATTAAACCGTAGTCGGCAGGATTTGAACCTGCGCGGGGAAACCCCAATGGATTTCTAGTCCATCGCCTTAACCACTCGGCCACGACTACTTGTGATGAAAATCGTGTGAGCTGGAAATGACATTTTCTGCATTTTAAGATAATTTCATAATGAGTGGAAACTCTTACTTGACAATGTTTGAAATAATAGAGATTGTTACTAAAGTGCTTTGTAGGTCAGATAAAGAAATCATCAGGTCCCAGCGAGATTAGAAGTCGGATCTCTGAATTAAGTGATCAAAAGTGCTTGCCATTACACCAAGTTACCCCTTTCCAAGAGGTTTTTGGAAATAATTCTCTCAGACTTTAAGCCACAAAAGAGTCAATTTGAATTGCATTTATCTGATGGCACCCTGCAACATATTTATTTTGGTTTAAACAGGTAAACACTTCTGTTAAAAAAAAAGAATTTGGAACAAGATTTTTTATCTGATTTATATGCAGAATTAAGTGCATGCTTTGTAAGTTTGTCCAAAGAACCGTGAATTTGGTGAACCTTTGCCTAGTTTCCAAAATAAATGTACAGGAATAAATTAATAGTGTGCTGATTCACAGATTGAATTTTTTCAGTATTTTAGGGGGATAGCGTAGTAACCGAAATCTGTCATTTCACTATGTTTGCAGCACAAGAGAACACAAAAAAGTGCTTTGTAGGTTAAAAATAGAGACCATGAGATGTCACTGACATTTGAACTTGCCTCTCATCAACCTCCTGGCCACAATAACCTCTTGAAATCTAGTGCTCAGGTGGAGATTTTATTTCTGTATTTTGTAGGGATTTAAAAGTCGCTGAGAACAGTCATTTGACTATATTTCTAATAAGATAGATTATGAAGAAAGTGCTTGGTTAGTGAGAAAAAGAAGTCATTAGGTGTTATTGATAATTAAACATCAGAACACCTTAACAACTTGGCTACAAATAAGTGTTTAACACAGTCACAACTCCAAGTGCTTAGCTGAACATTAATTGCTCCATATTTAGAAGGATCTGCAAAATCACTGAGAGCTGTCATTGGACTATGATTTTAACATGAGTCATTTTCTTTAAAGTGTTTAGCAGGTAAGTATATAAAGAAATATTGGATTAACAAACAGTATATCAATGATTAAAGATTCAAGCTTCTCTTCCAAATACTTGTGCATTATTACCCGATCTCAGATTTTCTCTGTAATGACGATAAGCTAAAAAATTGTTGCCAGTGCCTGAAACCTTGAATGGATCTCTCTGCCATTGACATTCAACTACCACTTGCTAAATAATTTAAATAAACCTCATACGCTGCTGGAACACTTCTGTCCATTTTTCTCTTTCCAGGATTAAATTTAAGATTGATACAAGGTGTAATAACAATTAACCAACCATGCGCATCTTTCAGTGAATATGACAAATTAAACCGTAGTCGGCAGGATTTGAACCTGCGCGGGGAAACCCCAATGGATTTCTAGTCCATCGCCTTAAC
This sequence comes from Mixophyes fleayi, assembly GCF_038048845.1. NCBI lineage: Eukaryota > Metazoa > Chordata > Amphibia > Anura > Limnodynastidae > Mixophyes > Mixophyes fleayi. The sequence goes on along the minus strand of NC_134411.1, from coordinate 44,020,435 downwards.
CACTCGGCCATGACTACTTGTGATGAAAAATGTGTGAGCTGGAAATGACATTTTCTGCATTTTAAGATAATTTCATAATCAGTGGAAACTCTTACTTGACAATGTTTGAAATAATAGAGATTGTTACTAAAGTGCTTTGTAGGTCAGATAAAGAAATCATCAGGTCCCAGCGAGATTAGAAGTCGGATCTCTGAATTAAGTGATCAAAAGTGCTTGCCATTACACCAAGTTACCCCTTTCCAAGAGGTTTTTGGAAATAATTCTCTCAGACTTTAAGCCACAAAAGAGTCAATTTGAATTGCATTTATCTGATGGCACCCTGCAACATATTTATTTTGGTTTAAACAGGTAAACACTTCTGTTAAAAAAAAAGAATTTGGAACAAGATTTTTTATCTGATTTATATGCAGAATTAAGTGCATGCTTTGTAAGTTTGTCCAAAGAACCGTGAATTTGGTGAACCTTTGCCTAGTTTCCAAAATAAATGTACAGGAATAAATTAATAGTGTGCTGATTCACAGATTGAATTTTTTCAGTATTTTAGGGGGATAGCGTAGTAACCGAAATCTGTCATTTCACTATGTTTGCAGCACAAGAGAACACAAAAAAGTGCTTTGTAGGTTAAAAATAGAGACCATGAGATGTCACTGACATTTGAACTTGCCTCTCATCAACCTCCTGGCCACAATAACCTCTTGAAATCTAGTGCTCAGGTGGAGATTTTATTTCTGTATTTTGTAGGGATTTAAAAGTCGCTGAGAACAGTCATTTGACTATATTTCTAATAAGATAGATTATGAAGAAAGTGCTTGGTTAGTGA